>NC_044278.2:49042410-49159910 GCF_004027225.2 Strigops habroptila
AATAGTGAGCTGATATTTCCTCTGATACGGAGATTTGGCAGAGAGGACCAGAAGGAAGTGTTTCAATCCAATATATAAGAGAATAGCAAAAGGGGAAAAAAGAGACTTCCTTTTTATTATGTGAGGAGAATAATATATTACAAATAATTTCCACCCGTTAAAATGCCCTTTTGTTCTTACAGCCTGCTTTGGAATTTGCAGTCAGTCCAGTTTTGACTGTTGTGATATCTTTGCAACATCCCATCTTTGCTTCCTCATACCCATAGCTTGTCTTTGCATGTGTTGCGTCTGATCCTGGCTGTTTACATTAAAAGATCACCAACCAGGACACATATTACTAATGACTAGTGGTTTGGTCTATTCTAGCCTAGCTGCCGCAGCTGGATTTTTGTGGTTCTCAAATTCAGTGATTTCTGAATACCTTCATTTTTAATCAACTGACCAGCTGTAATTTAATAAGAGCACTAGTAGGCCAAGTTCTCTGAGCAGGAATATTTAAATCATCTTTCTGTAATTTTATAAATCCTAAGGTTAAATCTTGGGTTGAGAAGTTTCCCACAGTTTGAAGAAAAAACTTTGTGCTTTTTCAGTGTTTGTATGAGCTATCACTCTGATTACTGAATGGTATGGTTTTGCATTACAAATTAATAATAAATGGAGGAGGAAGAAGGAAAGATTTTTACATTGTTCTTTTTTGTACATCACCAGCAACACAGCAATGTTTCATTAGTTCATGTAAGGGAGGTTTTTCTTTACTGAAGCGCATGGCTTCTGTTTTGTCCTACTGGCATTAGTCCTGTGGAAACCAACACCAGTCTTTCCAGTGTGGCAGAGAAGGAGAGGGAGCTCTTTGGATGCCAAGGTTTTCAAAACAATCAAGAAATGGAAGTAAGTTTTGTGATGCCTTAGGAAAGGGCTGATTTCCAGCCACTGATTTTTGATAGCTTTAGGATATAATCCAGTGATAAATGCCAAAAGAGTACTGCTCGCTTCTGCACTTTCACGTTGGTTGCAGCTAAAATCCAGAAGCCTGGAGGTTTGTTTAACAGCCTATGTAATGCAGTCCTGGGAAATAAAGTCATCCAAATAATAAGCAACATGGAAAAAGCTGTGTTTCTGATTTGTTCAAATTTTTGGTTGACTTCTCTTCATTAAAACTAACCTCTTCTGAGGAACACTGGAGTTTATTTTCTACAAGGACTCCCATCCAAAATGTTACTTTCTATTGCTTAGTTCTTATTTAATGAGAATTTTACAATTGCAAAGTTTCAATCAGAGAATTAATTTAGAATGGACAAATTTTTATTTTTTTTTTTCATAGTTATTGTGTGTGAGCCAGAGATTCATTCCCAGTGAGGGATCTTCTGTTTTAAGTTAACACTTTTTGCAAGTTACAGATACTGATACTCTAACAGATAGCTGATGGCATTTATCCATACCTGGAAAATTACACACCCCTAGTTGAAGTGGAATTTTTTAATAATTAACTAGCTATAGTACTAGGTTTTACCCAGCTTTTCAGCTGAGTTTAACTCGTATGCTAACAATGCAGATTTTTTGTGTCAACTCTGCACCAAACAGGAAGGATATTTTTCCATTAGCCTTGTCCATTCTGCTCAAGTAGACTTCATGAGAGAGATGAGCTCAGGAAGCCTACTGTTGTTCCCTGATTCTGGCTAACAGACATTCAGCAGCATCCATTATTATGATATACTTTACACATTCTTATCACCAGCAAGTTTGTAATAAAAAGCTTCAGTATTCCCAGGTTTTCTTGGGTAAGTCCTCTCATTCTGGATAGTGTAAATTTTAAAGGCTGTAAAAGAGTGCCTGGAATTTCCAGATGGTAACTCTAACGGGTCACACATTTCTAATTTGGCTGCTTTTCATCTGGAACCCTAAACATCTTTTGGATTTCCAGTTATCACCACCCAGGCATGTGCATGCTGCTTTTTGCCAGTGCACAGGAATTCCGATGCTCTCAGGACGTCCCAGCCTTTCTGAACATGCACTGTGTTATACGTTCACTTTCAACTCCGTAATAAGCCTTCGCTAGCTCCCTGGAAAGGGTCACACAGCACCCAGCTAGCCATTGCAGCCCTAGAAATTCTATAAGTCTTTAATACCTCAGATTTATTAAATATATGACAAATGTTCATAGAATCGTAGAATGGTTAGGATTAGGAAGAACCATAAAATCATCTACTTCTAACCTCCCTGCTGTGGGGGGATGCCTTACTCTAGACCATGTCGCCCAGGGCTCTGTCCAACCCGGCCTTGAACACTGCGAGGGATGGAGCATTTACCACTTCTTTGGGCAACCTTTGGCAACACTTCTTTGTTCCAGTGCCTCACCACCCTCCAGTGGTGAGGAAGAAAGAACTTCTTCCTTATATCTAACCTGAACTTCCCCTGTTTAAGTTTGAAGCCATTACCCCTTGTCCTACCACGACAGTCCCTAATGAGGAGTCCCTCTCCAGCATCCTTGTAGGCCCCCTTCAGATACTGGAAGGCTGCTATGAGGCATCCACGCAGCCTTCTCTTCTCCAGGCTGAACAGACCCAACTCTCTCAGCCTGTCTTCATACGGGAGATGCTCTAGACCTCTTATCATCCTCGTGGCCCTCCTCTGGACTTGCTCCAACAGCTCCTTTTTATGTTGAGGACACCAGAACTGTACACAATACTCCAAGTGAGGTCTCACGAGAACAGAGGGGCGGGATCACCTCCTTCGACCCACTGGTCACGCTTCTTTTGATGCAGCCCAGGATACGGTTGGCTTTCTGGGCTGCGAGCGCACACTGCCGGCTCATGTTCTGTTTCTCATTGACCAACACCCCCAACTCCTTCTCCGCAGGGCTGCTCTGAATCTCTTCTCTACCCAACCTGTAGCAGTGCCTGAGATTGCCCCGACCCACGTGTAGGACCTGCACTCTGCTTTGTTCATGAGGCTGGCACTGGCCCACCTCTCAAGCGTGTCAAGGTCCCTCTGGATGGCATCCCTTCCCTCCAGCGTAACAACTGAACATAATATTTACATTACTTCCTTTTCCCTCAAACATCTTCCCCTTGTGACAGCTCCAGAACTAAGTAGCTGCTTTATCGGCACACATGGGCATTTCTATGGACACACACGGAGCCACACGCTGGTTCGGCCAGATGCTAAAGGGCTCTCTCGATGGGTGAATGTCCACAGAATTTAAAGATAAAATTCTCCAAGACAGTACCTAATTTTTTTTTAAAGTTTTCTAAAGATACTATGAGATGCATGAATGCTGTGAACTACAATTTAACATATTTCAGATTAGTAGCCATTTCTATTCTATTTTCTTAGTTTGTGGAAAGAATTACACTTTATCCTATGAATCAGTTCAGCATTTTATGGAGCCAAGCCTGCTGTCCCTGGAGAAGCAGCCACAACTCCCTTCCCTAAACAGAGCAAGGAGCAGAGCTGGCTCACAAGGCCAACCCAGAGAGCTACCCTGTGCAAGGGAGTGCTCTGAAGAAAGCAGCTTGGCCAAAGGAATGAGGTTGCAGAGCTGCCATTGTCTCCAGGGAAGGAAAACAAAACTTTCCTGATAAACAGCCTTTGGGGTTTCTGCAGAACCAAGAAATGACAGACTGGTTACAGAGGAAGAGAGATTGGAAAAATGGAAAAATGAGGGTAAACCAAAACACATGCTAGGGTTGAGCCTGAAAGATGAGTAAAACCAGCATGCCAGGGTGCTCCTAACAAAACAGAAGGATTTGAGACAGAAAGGTGTGTTATAGTCTCAAGCGTTCACTTTTCAGGTGTGGTTCCCTTTGAGAAGATGGCATTTTTAAAATTAAGTGTTACCATAAACTATTAGCTCAGACTATACTTTCATGTTAGGCATGAAATCAGACATTCAGATATTAAAAATATTATTATTATAAAATGCTTAATAATACCTCGTCTATACTTAAAGCAGTGAAGAAGTCCAGTTTAGCTTCATTCATTCACAAAAGTTTTTCTGCTGGTATGCCCAGGTCCACCCACAGGAATGCAAGACTGGAAGACTGCAGCCCCAGAAATTCTGTAACACTTTAATATCTCAGATTTATTAAATATATGACAAATGTTCATAGAATCATAGAATGGTTAGGTTTAGGAAGAACCATAAAATCATCTACTTCCAATCTCCCTGCCGTGGGGGGATGCCTCACTCTAGACGATGTCGCCCAAGGCTCTGTCCAGCCTGGCCTCGAACACTGCCAGGGATGAAGCATTTACCACTTACTTATTCGGGCAACCTCTTCCAGTGCCTCACTACCCTCACAGTAAAGAACTTCTTCCTTATATCTAACCTGAACTTCCCCTGTTGAAGTTTGAACTCATTACCTGTTGTCCTATTGCTACAGTCAGTCTCTGATGAAGTTTCCCTTTCCAGTACACTTGTAGGCCCCCTTCAGATACTGGAAGGCTGCTATAAGGTGTCCACGCAGCCTTCTCTTCTCCAGGCTGAACAGCCCCAACTTTCTCAGCCTGTCTTCATACGGAAGGTGCTCCAGCCCTCTTATCATCCTCGTGGCCCTCCTCTGGACTAGCTCTAACAGGTGCATTTCCATGTTCACAGCCTTTTGTCAGGAAATCTTACCTAGCAATAACAGAGTCCTCTTTTATGTAACCTAAGCTCCTGCCTCCCTGGATGATCCATGTGACGGTAGACATGGAAATAAAACCACCACCAGCTTTCTAACTGCAAAGAGGATTTTGCATAGTGAGAATGTCCCACTTTACTTTTACTGACCCACTTCACGTTGTGTTTCAATGCCACACTAGAAAAACTGGCCCTGTTGGGGAAATATCTCTAATGAGTATTTAAAGCTTATATAAAGGCCCTGCAAGCGTACTGGTTATATGAGTCTTGAAGGAGAAAGAATAACTGTACAGTGCAACAAGATCTGTCACTAGGTTATGTTTAATTCTTTATTTCTCCATTTTATTCTTCTTTATTTAATTCAGTTCATTTATTTCTTTCATGTTCTAGTAGCCTAGAAAGTTATGTTGAAAATATTTGAAAAATACATCCTGTCTTTCTGCTAATTATTCTAATTCACACACTATTTCAGTAGGAATTTGAATTTCTGGAATGACTTCTTATTGTATCTACTTGTTTTATTTCTGGTCACAGAGTCATAAGAGACAAAAAATAAGTGTCTACTTTAAAGAACAAAAGCAAAGTCTCTTGAAGACTTTTTTCCTTCTGAGACAATATTCTTTCCTCCTGAATCGATATCATGCTACTCAACTGCTTTTATTTTTAGAGTATATAATTACATTTCTTTTGCATATCCTAATGCATTTTTTGCTTTCAAACTTCATGTGAAAAGAGGGTAATTGCTATGTTTCTGAAATTTGTGGTTCTAATATGTTTGAAGATGTTTCTGAGGCAGATGTTTGGTAGGCCTGTTAGTTATTTATTGACTTCTTATTCTGGAGAACATCAGTGTTCATGGTCTTGTTATAGCTGTTGATCTCTTTCAGCATTTTAACTTGCTTTTTGACTGAAGTGACGGGCTGCTTATTTTGATGATGAATAATTGGTGACAGGTCTTGTTTTAATGTAATTTAATAATATACAGGTATTTCAAGTCATACGTTTTACTCGATTTGTAAAAAATTATAAAAGAGATAGGGAGGGGAAAGAATAAAAACCAGCATAGAATATATGTAAGAAATTAAAAGGTAAATAAAAGCAGTATAAAGGCCTCAGTCTTGTATGTGGAAATTTCACTGTTGATTTAAATGCGAGCAGGAACTTGCCCTTTAGCAGAATGACTGCTTACAAGATATGGGACTGTCATTATATAAAATGATTTTGTGTATTTGTTATATTTTTTCACATCACAGAAAACACCCAAGAGCTAAAGGACCCCCAGGCTAGCATTCAATATCTGAAAAAAGTTTAGTAAACCTCTTATTTTTATTGGCAACTTGCAGTGTGTTGCAGCTCTCATTCTCCTGTAAGAAAAAAAAGGGCCTTTAGTGAGGTAAAACCTGAGCTTTTCATATCTGGGGACTTGGCAGAGCATGAACACTGGAGTCTCAGTTTGGCATCTGATGTACAATAGGCAATTTCACAAAGCACCTTTGCATTTTCGCAGCCTTGTTTGCAAAAGACCTCAGGATTAAATGAGCCTGCAGTGAATTAGTTAACATTACCCCATAGAAACCTGCCTCAGTAGGTCAAATCTGAAGTTAATTCACTAAAAGTACTGCAGTTTCTTCTTACTGAGATGTTCTGGGCCTTAGAGTACAACATGGGAAACATCGAGCTCAACTCAGTACCTACTTCAGTCTAGTTATTGGTGTGAAATGTGTTTACTGTTCTGAAATGCACTGAAGAACTCACTGGATATAGATGTGACACCCAATAAAAGATTTTTTCTTTTTTTTTTTTTCCCGCCTAAAAAATGTATCCAGAATCACCAAATTAAATCTTATTGTAAATACTGTGAGCTATGTTTAGGAAATTAGAATTAATACTACCTGGTTCTTTCTATTCTAGTTGTAATTCCTTAGAATCATAGAATCATAGAATCATAGAATCGTAAGGGTTGGAAAGGACCTTAAGATCATCTAGTTCCAACCCCCCTGCCATGGGCAGGGACACCTTGCCCTAAACCATGTGGCTCAAGGCTCTGTCCAACCTGGCCTTGAACACTGCCAGGGATGAAGCATCCACAACCTCCCTGGGCAACCCATTCCAGTGCTTCACCACCCTCACTGTAAAGAACTTCTTCCTTATATCTAATCTAAACTTCCTCTGTTTAAGTTTGAACCCATTACCCCTTGTCCTACCACTACAGTCCCTAAGGAAGAGTCCCTCCCCAGCATCCTTGTAGACCCCCTTCAGATACTGGAAGGCTGCTATGAGGTCACCACGCAGCCTTCTCTTCTCCAGGCTGAACAGCCCCAACTTCCTCAGCCTGTCTTCATATGGGAGGTGCTCCAGCCCTCTTATCATCCTCGTGGCCCTCCTCTGGACTCGCTCCAACAGCTCCATGTCCTTTTTATGTTGAGGACACCAGAACTGTACGCAGTACTCCAAGTGGGGTCTCACAAGAGCAGAGTAGAGGGGCAGGATCACCTCCTTCGACCTGCTGGTCACGCTTCTTTTGATGCAGCCCAGGATACGGTTGGCTTTCTGGGCTGCAAGTGCACACTGCCGACTCATGTTAAGCTTTTCGTCAACCAACACCCCCAAGTCCTTTTCTGCAGGGCTGCTCTGAATCTCTTCTCTGCCCAGCCTGTAGCAGTGCCTGGGGTTGCCCCGACCCAGGTGTAGGACCTTGCACTTGGCTTGGTTAAACTTCATAAGGTTGGCATCGGCCCACCTCACAAGCGTGTCAAGGTCCCTCTGGATGGCATCCCTTCCCTCCAGCGTATCAACCGAACCACACAGCTTGGTGTCATCAGCAAACTTGCTGAGGGCGCACTCAATCCCACTGTCCATGTCACCGACAAAGATGTTGAACAGGACCGGTCCCAACACCGATCCCTGAGGGACACCACTCGTTACAGGTTTCCAACTGGACATCGAGCCATTTACCACAACTCTTTGCGTGCGGCCATCGAGCCAGTTTTTTATCCACCGAGTGGTCCATCTATCAAATTGATGTCTCTCCAATTTAGAGACAAGGATGTCATGTGGGACAGTGTCGAAAGCTTTGCACAAGTCCAGGTAGATGACATCGACTGCTCTGCCGCTGTCCATCAGTTCCGTGGCTCCATCATAGAAGGCCACCAAATTGGTCAGGCAGGACTTCCCCTTAGTGAAGCCATGTTGGCTGTCACCAACCACCTCGTTGTTTTTCATGTGCCTTAGCATGTTTTCCAGGAGAAACTGTTCCAAGATTTTGCCAGGCACAGAGGTGAGACTGACTGGTCTGTAGTTCCCCGGGTCTTCCACCTTCCCCTTCTTGAAAATGGGGGTTATATTACCCTTCTTCCAGTCATTGGGAACTTCACCTGACTGCCAGGATTTTTCGAATATGATGGACAGTGGCTTAGCAACTTCATTCGCCAGCTCCTTCAGGACCCGTGGATGGATTTCATCAGGTCCCATGGACTTGTGCACGTTCAGGTTCTTAAGATGGTCTCGAACCTGATCCTCTCCTACAGTGGGCCTAAGGTCTTCGTTCTCACAGTCCCTGCATTTGCTTTCCAAGACTTGGGTTGTGTGGTCAGAGCATTTGCTGGTGAAGACTGAGGCAAAGAAGTCATTAAGAACCTCAGCCTTCTCCAAATCCATGGTAGCCAGTTCTCCTGATAGCTTCTGGAGAGGGCCTACATTGTCCCTAGCCTGTCTTTTATTTGCTACGTATCTATAGAATCCTTTCCTGTTATCTTTTACATCCCTTGCCAAACTTAATTCTAGCTGGGCCTTAGCTTTCCTAACCTGGTCCCTAGCTTCCCGGGCAATGCTCCTGTATTCTTCCCAGGCCGCCTGTCCTTGCTTCCACCTTCTATAAGCTTCTTTTTTCCCTCTAAGTTTCCTCAGCAGCTCCTTGTCCATCCATGGAGGTCTCCTGGCCCTCCTGCTGCACTTTCTTCTAGTCGGGATGCAACACTCTTGAGCACGTAGCAGGTGATCCTTGAATATCAGCCAGCAGTCTTGGGCCCCCCTGCCCTCTAGGACTGTATCCCATGAAACCTTACTAAGGAGGTTCCTGAAGAGGTCAAAGTCTGCTTTCTTGAAGTCCAGGGCAGTGAGCTTGCTGCATGCTCTTCTCACCGTCCTGAGGATCTCAAACTCAACCATCTCGTGATCACTAGAGCCAAGGCTGCCCTGGAGCGTTACATTTCCAACCAGTCCCTCCCTGTTGGTGAGCACAAGGTCCAGCATGGCACCTCTCCTCGTCGGCTCCTCTACTGCTTGAAAGAGGAAGTTGTCTTCCACACAATTAAGGAACCTCCTGGATTGCTTGTGCCGGGCCGTACCGTCCCTCCAACAGATGTCAGGATGGTTGAAGTCCCCCATGAGGACCAGGGCCTGCGAGCGCGAGGCTGCTCCTATCTGTCTGTAGAGCGCTTCATCCACAGAGTCCTCTTGATCAGGCGGCCTGTAACAGATCCCCACCGTAATGTCCCCCGTTGCTGTTTTCCCTTTGATCCTGACCCACAAACACTCTGTTACCTCATCACCCATCCCCAGACAGAGTTCCATACTCTCTAGCCTATCACTGACATAGATAGCAACACCCCCTCCCCGTCTGCCTGGCCTGTCTTTTCTAAACAGCCTGTAACCTTCCATTCCGACATTCCAGTCATAGGAGCCATCCCACCATGTTTCTGTGATACCAATGACATCATATTCCCGTAACCTTGCACACATCTCTAATTCCTCTTGCTTGTTCCCCATACTACGGGCGTTTATATAGAGGCACCTTAGCCGAGCTCCAAATGCAGCCGACTCAATGGCTGGGACAGCTGGAACATCTCTACATCTCTCCAAGCACTTATTACAGGTGCTGGCAACTGACCAGGAATGTTGGGATGGATCAATGCTCCCCTCCCCCAACACATCTAGTTTAAAGCTTTCCTGACCAGCCTGGCAAGCCTCCTACCAAAACAGCTCTTCCCCTTCTTTGTCAGACCAGCTCCACCAGCCTCCAGTAGATCTGGCCTCCCAAATGGAGCCCCATGTTCTAAATAGCCAAACCCCTGACTATGGCACCAGCTTTCTAACCATTTATTAACCTGCCAGACACGCCTAGCTTTTTTAAGGTCCTCCCCTTTGCCCTGGAGAATCGATGAAAAAACTATCTGAGCTCCAGAGCCCTTAACCACCTCTCCCAGGGCTCTGTAGTCCTTCTTAATGTCCTCCAGGCAACTGCTGTCTATATCTCTAGCACCCACATGGACGACTAGAAGGGGGTAATAGTCAGCAGGACTTACTAGAGCAGGCAGCCTCTCAGCAACATCCCTGATCCGAGCCCCCGGCAGGCAACACACCTCCCTCGAGACTGGATCAGGCCGGCAGATGAGCGCCTCTGTGCCTTTCAAAGTAGAGTCCCCTACTACTATGACCCTCCGCTTTTTCCTGGAGGCACCAGTAGTGATCCTCTTTACTGGTGCATCAGCAGGGTGCTCATTAGGTGTGGTGGGTGCTTTCTCATTAGCCTCCTGCAGAACCGCGAAGCGGTTCTGGGTGGGGACATCAGATTTAGGAGGAAGCTCCTTGTCGTTAATTGTCCTCTTCCTCCTTTTTTTGTTCGTTTTTCCCGTGACTAATTCCCAGCTTCCTGGGTTGCTGCCCTCCTTCTTTCCTATACGAGCAATGCTGGACGTTTGCAGCCCCTGTGCAGTTTGAGCCTGGAGCAAGCAGCCCAGCTTCCTCTCAGCTGCCCTGGCATCTTTTAGCTCTCCAACAGCCTCCCGCAGCTCAGCCACCTGCTGCAGGAGGACCTCCACCAGAGCGCACCCCCGCCTCACGAGACCAGTCGAGGCACTTCCTACACTCCGAGGTCTGCGCCGCAGCCTCCCCTCTCATCGGCTCTGTCTGGGTGCCTACGCTGGCCACCGCCGGGGCAGAGCTCCCAGAGCGGGCCCTGGTCCTGAGGCGAGTGCTCACCACCCCGCTCGCTGCCCGCTCGCTGCCCGCTCGCCCTGCCTGCGCGAACTGCCGTGCCACACCCTGTTTGCCCGCCCTGTTCGCCGCGCTCCTGGTCGCTCGCGCTCCCTGGGATGGGTTTTACCCACTGAGGGCTAGTGCCGTCACTCCTGGCGCCGCCCCCTGTGAGTCAGCTGCTCGCGTCAGCTGAGCTGCCGGCTCCTGGGCAAGTCCTGTCGAGGACTTGAGGCTCCCTCGGTCGCTCTTGCCGCTCCGAACTGAGGCTCCTGGACGCTGTGCTTCCCCCCGCTCCGGTGTTAAAGGCGTCCTCTCTGGAGATACTCACCTCGGCAATTTGTAAGTACCATCCAGTTTTTATCATTCATTTTTAGGGCTATGCTTCAGTTTATGTACCCTACTCTCCTGAAGTTGGTGGCTGAGCTGCAGGAGACAGTGAGAAAGCTGTGTAACATCAGGAAGGCTGAGAAGGAGTTAGACAGCTGGCTCCAAGTGCAGTCTGCAGTAGACCCACAGCCCATGGCAAAACAGCCAAAAGTACTTCCACCAGCACCAACAGAAGGGAGGGGCTCAATAAGACAGAAGAATGTAAGCTTTCCCCAAAGCTTGAGGTGCCCTTGCAGAACCGCTTCAACCCTTTGCAGAATGAAAAGGCCAGGTTCATTGGGCCTGGTGCTAGTGGAAGGTGTCCCTGCCCATGGCAGGGGGTTTGGAACTAGGTGATCTTTAAGGTCCCTTTCAACCCAAATAATTCTGTGATTCTATGAACGTTGTTCTGTGATGGCAGGCCTGATTCAGGGCTCATTGGTGTCAGCAGAAAAGACCCTATTACTTTTTAGGCTGCTGCACATTATTGCCTGATACCACAGGGAATCAATAGCTATAACCCATGAACAATTTACTGGCATTAATTTCAATATTTTGTTTGCATCTTGAGTAGTAAAGTCTCAAGTGAGGTCCAGGGACTCAAACTGTGTATAAACCATTTCAGAGCATCGCATCAAAGAACGTGTGCTTTGACTGAGCACTTAATTGAGCAATTAGATGCCCAAGAACCATGAGCATTTTGCTGTGAAATAGGTATCTGACTGCTATTTATTGATTAACTCTTCTGCAAGCCCGAATAATATCATAGTATAGTATTTTTGTCATATATCTTTTGTCTTATTCCATGCAAAATGTGTCTGGAAACCTTTAGAATACTGGAGGTTTCTAAAATACATTTATTTTGGAGGAAAAAGAAAAATTCTGTTGGCTGCTTGACTTAAATTTTTACAAGTCAGAAATCATGTCTTCTCTGGTTTTGTAAAGATCCATGGGTATTTTTACCATGTATTGGTGACAGAGGGTCTGAGACTAACTCTTCATGGGTAAGGTTCTACAGGAGGCCACGAAACGTTATGTATTATTAAATCCAGGTGTATAATATGACTGCAGGATCAGGGTCTCATGATTTTTTTAGTTCAGGCATGTTTGATGCTGCATCTCATTTTTAGTGCAGTTCTACTTTACTTTATTATGCTTGTAGTTTGACTGAGGTCTAAGGAGGTCAGTTGACTTTTACCAGGTTCATGGGGTTCTTCGACTCTGTTCCTCAGCAGCCATGCTGAGTGAGCTCCTTATTTGATACTCATGTATTTCACAAATTATAGAAGACCTCTGCTTTAAGGCTCTTGGAACTGGATGTTTACTAACAGTATTTGTCTGATAGGTTCATAATTATTTCACATATAATTTAATACTGTACTTGTACAATGTGGAAACCTCTAGGATTACAGTTAATTCAAGGCATCTTGAAAAATAGGCTGTTTTCAAATACAGTCAACTTTTCTAAATATATGCATTGGATAAATTGTGGCGTTTATCTATTGCCTAAGCTAGGGATAACAGGAAACTTTATTCTTGCATGTTGCTTTCAAATAAAAATTATCCTGCATTTTGTGGTACCATGTGGAACGGAACTTCTAAAGGCTGCACATGTTATCTCAAAGATTTTAAGGAGAGGCGTGAACAATGCAGTGTATGAGCCCCATGAAGTGGAAATATATGGTACATAGCAATCTGACGCTATCTCCAGTCTCCCTCACTACTTGCAAGAGTAAGTCACTCATATGATGGCTTATGCAATAGTCCAGGGCTGCCGTTTCAAAGCACCAAGCAAAATTGTTAAATAGTATTTTCCAAGAACGCCTCCAACCAGCATTTTTTTACTACAGTACAAGAAACAACAAACTGAAACCATGCCTTTCTCTTTGGCATATTTTCCACCACATGTCAAAGCTACATAGATATGTAGCATGCCTTTAAATGTACAGCTGAATAAAGCAGGACAGATTCACTTGAAAATGAAAAATAGAAGAGTATGGGGTTATTATCCTGTAAATTTATTGATATCTTAGGTTTAAATAAAAAAGTATTGATTCTTAAATATTGTCTGGGGTGGGACCCATTAAAAACATTACAGCTAACATTGTGTCTTGTAAGTCATTATCGCAAAATAGGTGTATAGCATGTCCCAGATATATAAACAAACTGAAAATCAGAGATGCAGCCTGTTACTACTATCTATGAATGTGTTTATTCCTGTGAGTCACCATCAAAGTTTGTGGTAGAGATCATAGAGACCATGCAGTTTTTCTATTGTATAAGGGATGGCACCTGAAAATCAACTTTTTCAGTCTCTGGGCTAGCATTAAATGTAGAATTTTGGAGACTGAAAATTACTTTGGACACTATGACCAAAGCTATGATCTCTCTCTTGATTTTTGTCTGGACTTTTTAATCTAGATTCTTTATATAAACTTTTGAGCTAAGGTACTAACAGAACTTAAGGAGCATGGGCGAAAAGCTTTGTTGAAACTTTAAAGAAAACCACAACGTGAAGTGGAAGCAACGTGTCACGGCAGAACCCCACAAACCTTCTTTCATGGCTTCCATTGTCCTACCTCCTCTTGAAGCACTTCAAAGGCAATAAGAGAAAGCATTGTGTTCCTCTCACCCACAATCATTGCCAAGCCTTGAGATAGAACCTAGGGGTTTTTTTCTTCTCTCAATAGTCAAGTATTGTGCTTATATTCTAACTAACAAACAATGCTGCATCAAGTAACTGGAAAAAAATTTCTCAATTCCAATCTAGGTTTCAGATTCGGATTACCTATTCTATTCTGAATGTTTCAATGTTAGGTTTGGGGTTCGGTTTTTTTTCAGACAAGGAAGTTGAACAAATGCTTTCTTTTTAATTGTTAGATAGAAGTATCTTAAAAGTCTGATATAGCATTATGTCCTAGTGGAACAAATACTGCAACTTGAAACTTCAAATGATGAATGCTGCAGTGTAACTTCCAATAGGAAATCTCAGTATAGAGCACAGGCAGATCAGATCAGGTTTATCTTTGATCAAGAGCCAAAGCGTCAGGAAAATGATGATAGTCATTTTGTATTCTTTTATTTTCATAAAGAACATGACATAAGCATTGGAAACAGTTACTATATATGTTAACAGGGGAATTCATTATTAAATTCCTTTTCTCTATTTAAAACAAAGCTAAGACTGAACGAAATAAAAATGTATACTCCCATCATTACTCTTAATATTTAATAAATTATCTATTAAATTATCCTTTGTCATCTGCTGTCTAATATTCTATTCCATTCTTCAATCTCCAAGTAAAAAACTTTAAATATAGTCTAATGCCTGGGAACAGAGCCACTTTTAATGCTGTAATTCACTTCAGCAGTTCTTTGACCATTTCAGAACCAGTAACTGAATCTGCTGTCACTATCTGCTGACACACATTCTTAGGTCACAAGAGTCAAACTCCATTCTGGGCTAAACTTTCAAATAGAGACATTTGTGGGGTTTTGGTTGGTTTTTGGTTTGGTTTTTTTTTTTTTTTTTTTTGGTTCATTGGGGTTTTTTTGTTTGGTTGGTTGGTTTTGTTTTATTTTTGTGTTGGTCTTTTTGATTATTTTATTTTTTCTTAAGTAAGGTATTCCAATCTGTGCTGCAAAGAAAAGTTAGTCCAAAGGTAAACCCTAGATATCTTTACAGAACTGTTATTACAGATATCTACAGATACCAGGATGATAGGACTGTGTATGGGATTGGGAGCAGGGACAATTAGGAATTTGGGAACAAAATTTCTAGTGCTGTTTTTTGTAAATGCTGGTATTTTTTATTTTTTATTTTTTTTAAATCCAGGAATGATCCATTTTTAATAAAATTTCAGTGGAGAACGCCAGAAATTGCCTTAGGGAAAGAGAAAAGGAGAACCATCTCAGAATAACCTTTGTATTCTTCAGCAATGATTAGGGAGAACTCCCTCCTAGAAGTTCATAACTGTTTCTGTAAGTGAACATGTATGTAAGGGGGAACTTTGTGGATGAGGATGATAGGAACTGCATGCTCCAGTCACCAGTAGGCTGCTAATTGACATTTAAGGCATCTTGTTCAAAACAGTAATATGGAATTTCAAAGTTCAAGTACGTGTTCAATGTATGTTCAATATATAATTACAGACAATGAAATCACAGCAGGAAGATGGACCTCAGACTAGTATATTCATACACAGTGAGAAAATTGCTCTGCAATTCAGAGAAAAAAACAGTAGCTATGTGGAAAGAGTCATCTTGGAGGCAAAAGGAAATGTAGAAGTTAAAGCTACTTTTCTGCTTATCTTGTGAGGTTTCTGACTGGTGTATTCAGTTAATACTGTTATCTTTCTACCATCATTCTTACAAAGCTCTACAGTCTGAATTTATTTTTTGCTAGAATACATTCAGCCAGCTGTGGTTTTCTTCATGCACATTTCCCTCTTTGTGCTTCCACACTTTCTTTTGTTCCTTTAACCACGTGGACTTCCTTTCTCAATAGCAGCATTTCCTTTTCCCCATCTGTCTACAGCTCTCTTTAAAACTTTCCCTCAGAGAATATGCATCTAAGAAATTCATTTATAGGATTTTTGACACTCTGACCTTTAATGACATTTGTGGAGTTTGACATCTTTCTCTGAAAGTCCTATCTCCACATCTCGTACACTCAGGCAGTACTCCTCATCAGCATGCTTGGGTTTAGCTTATTGTAGTTGGGATCAGTCAGGAACAAGCTCTGAAGGTGAAGGAGCTGGGAGGAAACAAGTGCGGCTAGAAACAAAAATAAAAATCAAGCAGTCACATGGGTTGAATAACGCACATTCACGGAAGCTGTTTAATTTTGTAAAGATATTTTTGACCACTGACAAACGTGTGCATATATATATGCCTGTGTATGTATATATACACACATGCACAGGTATAGATTTTATATATGTGTGTGTGAGTGTTCGTGTATTTGTCTAAAACAATAGTTGCAGACAAGCTGAAGTTTCTCTCATCTTCAACTTTTCATTTTCTGATACAGCTGTTCACATGCTCATGTCCTTGTTTGTCCATATGCTGATCATTCCCTGTACAGGCTCCTACTCTTGTCTCCTCATGAATGTTGATTCCAGCCTTGTTTTACTCCTCCTCCTCGTCCAAGGCGCTACTATCAAAACCGTATGTCCCAGCTATTGATTCAGCTTATGAATTGATTGCTTTACTGTGGGCATTTCAAAACTACTGACTAATTCATTTTTGATCTTGGACCCACTAAATAACAATATAGTAAATATTAAAAACCATAGGAAAAAAGTTTAAATATTAGTTTCCTGATTACTTTTTTTTTTTTTTACTTATAAGCATTTGGGATTGTTCTCTAATCATAAATCACTGTTTTTAAAGCATACTCTGTAGTATTTACATATAAAGTTGATAAATTATTTTAATTTTTATGAACTATAACTCATCAGTAATCAGTTAGTCATCTGTGGGTTATGGATATAATTATCATTATTTAAGTTTTAGTCTAAATTCTCTGACATTTAAACAAGGCAGTATTTGAGTAAGTATCCCTGGAGGGAATGTTTCAGTGCTCAGCTCTGCCATTAATTACTACAAATTTCTTTTAATTTCACAGTTATTCACTAGTGACATTTTATTTACAGATAAATGTCTCACACTAAAAAAGGAAAGGGTTTCTATCAGGCTCAGAATTCAGTGTTTTGTCCTTTCCTCTCTGTTGATAATTAGTATCCTAACTGATTCTCTGAATATTGATTTGTTTTATATGCTTATTTTTTCATAATTTGAAGGCTTACATTGGTCTTTGCCTGTTATAGAAGTGGTGTAGTTGAGATGGATTCCTAGTGTGCTGGGTAACTGTCTGCGTAATTACGCGGGAGCTTATGCAGCTTGATGAATCCTAGACTAAGTCCTCTGAACCATTCCAAGCGGTGAGAAAAAGGATCCCTTCCAGCTCAGCAGATGTAGAAATGGGGCACTATCATTGCAAGTGGCAAAGTCTACTTACTTAGATATGATGGATTAGCTGAGTCTTTGGCATTATTCTGTGGAAGGAATTAGCTAAAGAACAGCTCTTTAAGATAAATCAGTTCTTGGGAACATTCTTAAGAAGTACTTAGAGGAAATGTGCCAGTCTATAGATCTAACTGCATTACTTTGATAATTTAGACCTTTCTCATGAATTTAGGCACTTTTCCCAATTTTGACAGGCACACAAATGTTGCAAACATGAATGTGAAACTGATAATGTGACAAATGTGCTAAAAATGGAATGTTGTACTCACCGCAGTACTTGACTATAATCCTTTCCAAGCTGTGGACTATGTTTTTACTTATCCTGTTACACCTAATGATACTGCAGTAGTATATAGCAATTTTACAATATAGTATACCATGTGATAATGCACAGTATATAGTATCATACATATTTTAGCATACTACATAATGATGCATAGCGGTACCCCGCAGTATTGCTGGTGGTATAGCTGGTACTATTGTAGCACCTTCCATCTGAGGTTGATACTATACTTTCTGCTTTGAGAGTGGTGGATGGTCAAGAATTTAGGCAAGATTTTATTCTTCGCTTTTACTTCCCCTGTGGCCAGAGGTTAGCTCTGTTGCTGGTGTGCATAACCCAGCCCCAGTCCAGGTTGGAGACTGGAACGGTGACAAGTGCATTACAAAGAAGGCTATATGGGCAACAGGACTAACAAAGCTACAAGTAGAGCAGTGCGGGCCTTAAGAACCCCTCCAATAAGCTCAGTTTCCTTCCATGGTCCACGAGTTCAGTTTTCCTTCCTTGCAGTACTTGAAAACCCATGGACATCCTCAGTACCTCTTCCCTTCCTTAGGCTATTGGCTGGGCAAGCAGCAGAGCAGCTCAGGGAGTGCGTCCAAGGTAGCTTCAAGCTCCAGCAGGTCCTGTGGCTCAGCTCAGTTCGCACCACAGTCTTCCTCCTCAGCAGGGTCATTAAGTGAGTCCTCACTCCACTAGTCAATTTTAATGAACTTTGTAGGACTTGAACATATTGAAGACTCTGTGTTTCTTTGAAGCTAGCCATTCAGTTTGTTAGCTATTGTAGATTTGGCACATAGCTGCATGGAGGTATAACAGGCAGGCAAGTCAAAGTTAGAGAGAAGGATGAATTTAAACAAAACCTGTTGGAAACAAAACCATTTTTATCTTCAATGTATTGTCTCCCTCTAGAATGCTGAAAAGCTACTTTGTTACCCCCTGTTCTTCCCCAGCACAACCCTAGACAGTAAGCTGGACCAAATTTTTGCAGGGAGTGGCTGTTATATTTTTCTGTACTTATGAGTGACCCTCATGCTTCTAGAGGTATGTGTTCTGAGGATACTCACAATTTTGCAGCTGTAACTTGTCCATACAGAACTATAATAGCCTGCAAATACGATATTTCTGACTAGCCGAAATGTGACCGACATTTTGCTTGTAGAGCTTGCTGTACGGTGCTCCTTTGTGTGGCAAAGCATGCAGATGCTACAGTGGGGGACGTAAATATCTATATGAGCCTATGCAAGATAAGGGAGACTGATTTTCCCAGTGATTTTTAAAATCCATGCCTTGTAAATGTGTCCTTCAAATCTGAAGCATCTGGAAAACATACCAGTAACATTTCTAAGTAAAAGTAGTTTAATTTTCAGAGGGGCTATAAAACCTTCAAGAGTCATAAGCCTAAAGAAAATAGCGTAGGCTTTAGAAATTCCTGAGGAAAATGTCATTTGGATAAGTTTTTGAGCAGTTTCAGCTAACCTGATTGCTCATCAGCAGGAGGGATGGTTCTGCTTCACCACTTGCTTTGAGATAACTTGTTATCCGCTACCTTACTAGTGCTGGCTGCTACAATCATGTAGCTTTGGGAAGGATTTGTTTTCAGCAAGATTAATATTTTAATGCAGTTGACTATATCCTCCCGCACGCTGTAGTGTTGATGAAAGGGTGAGAGCAGGAATTTCCCTTTCAACAATGTGAAGGTATTTTAGTAACTTTTGAAATTAAGTCACCAGCTGACAAAAAAAAAAAAAAAAAAAAAAAGAAGCAGTAAGGCAAATAAAACCAAGAGGTTTTGTCTGGCTATCTGGGGAAAGGAGCTTAAACAGTCCTTCCTCTACTTGGAGAAACAGAGAGAGCTTGTATGAGAGTCTTTTCTGCAGAGAGAGCTTGTATGAGAGTCTTTTCTGTAGTTTCTGAACCAGTCTCTGAGTCACATTCCACATAGTGACTTTGCTATCTAATTCCTCTCTTTAAAAATGCATCTACCATAAATAAAAGATGCAAGGATGCCGTAAACTTTGTCTATGTTAATTCATTTCTTTCTCACCAAGGAACTAACCCCACCCTGGAGTCCAGGACTTGCTGAGAATTCAGGAGCTGTGGCAGTATCACTCTGTAGTGCCATAATAGGCCAGCTAAGGAAACCTGCATTCGTAATTCAGTTTCCTTAACACAGGCATATACTCATCCTGTAATGAGCACATTTGCAGTGGTCATGTGAAATAAATGGTGTCCGATAATAGAAGCAAATGAGGGCATTTTTTATTGTACTTTAAAGAGGAGCGAGCCTTTTGACCACATGCATAAATTTAAAATAGACCTTAGAAGGGAAGTAAGACATTCATGGCAGAGATTGTCATGCCAGTTCAATATAACTAAGTAGAACACCGTTAAATTATCAAGTTTAATGAGTAAGTAATATCAATTTGCAGCTGGAGTTGACCGGCTGTTTCGCAAATTGAATGATATTTGACCAAGGAGGCATGATCACACACCTCAGCTCATGCTTTTCTGAGAACTGGCAGCAGTTATACAGTTATTCTATTCCTTCCCTTTATGATTCATCACCACACATAATATCAGATGTTGACTTTACATTTTTCTTTAGTTAATTCCTCCCTTCTTTTAATATCACAACATCAGTGAAAAGTAGTGATCTATATAATTGTATTTTACAGTGCTTAAAGGGGCTTAGTGAGTCAGGATTACTTTTTGGTGAATCCACAAAGATGCTGGCTTGGGTGTGAACACTGCCTAGCAATTTCTGACCCTTCAGCACCTTGCTCTCCCCACTCATCACCTCCTCAGTTTTTATGCAACAACTGTTTGTGGTGCTGTGTTGCAAACAGGATCACTTATACTGGTTTAAAGTATATTCCCATTCCCACCTCCTTTCTTTCAGAGATTTATTTTTAACCCAGACGTGGCTTACAGTACATCCGCACAGACCAGTGCTAGTAGGGGTAGGGCAGCAAGGAGGGCAGGCCCGTACTTCTTAAACTGGCCTTGTCAGCACAGCCAGTAAATGGCAACATCATGCTGAAGCCTAGGGGGCTCTTCATGTTCAGTGTTGTTATAACAACGCTGGTTGTATCTAACCAGTCCGAATCAGTTGACTGGAGCAAGCTGAGAATTAACTTGAGCAGGGAATTAACTTGAACAGACTGCCAGAGCATTTACAGCAGATGCTTCCACTTCACGGAAACCAGTAAGTGGCAGTGCCTGGAGGGTAGCTGTGGAAGGTCTATGGGTACTGCCCTGAGGCCAGTTCTGCATTGCCTCATTAAAAAGAACTAGGTCAGTATTTTATTTTTTTTTAATAGGTGAAGGAACTAAAATACTCAGTGATGTGAAGTGGCAAAGTCCAGAAAATAAACATCACTCCTGGGAATAAAAGTCAAGACAAAGCATATGTGAAAAACTTGCTCTGTAGTTATTTTCCTACCAGCCTGTGCTCAAAATAATGTGGCTCTCATAATGATTTTTTTTTTTTTTTCTTTGCCAGATGTTACCAGTCAGGAATGTTTTTTCTTAAAGGCAAATAAGAAAGTAACATAATCAACCTGTTACTTTAGAAAGCATGTTTACTGTGCACTATAGCTATATACCATTACCAGAATCTCCTAAAGATAGGGTAAATTTGGTTTTGCCTAAGTATTTTTCTCACAAGGGAATTGGGATTTACTGAGATAACTCTGCGTGGGTTAAGCCAGACATACAAATTTTATTTTCAAGAGCAGATTTTTTTCCAGACAGTGACTTACTCCTTGAACAAATAGCAATATCTATCAGTGTAAGAGAAATGGCTAGCACTAAATAAAAGTATTAGGGGAGAACATTTCACCTTTCCCATGCGGCAGGTGTTGGATGAATACTAAAATATCTCTAAACCAGCTATTAGAGTCAGGCTGTGGCTTTCCTAAATGGTCTTAACTTAGCTCTGGATGTGAGGAATACAGACAGGTTTGGTTACTGCAGTATTAGCAGCCAGCAGTGTTTTTACCACTGCATAATATGTTTACCAAATTTGGCCTCAGTGCAAGATATAGGGAAATAAGCTTTGGGTGTAGAAACACAGATGAAGAGAATGAGGTTTTACCTGCTAGTTTCAAAATTTCAGAATGGGCCTTACATTTAATCCCCTTGCAATTAGTAAGTGCTAGATATCAACAACTTTTTTCAGATCTGTGCTCTAGATGTCTGGTTCTTCAGCCACTTATGAATACTCCACAAAGAACATAGTTGCAATTGCAGACAACATACCTTTGAAAAACAGGTCAATACATTGAGCCTGCTAGAACACCAGCTGCTGCTTTAACTGGTTGCAGTTCAGTCCAAAGTAGAGCCTCAGGACTGAACATACACACAAATTATAAATCAATGCAGTTCAGTGTTCTACACACTGACGGTCTCAATCCTGTTATAGATGGATGCAGGGACAGCTGGACCATAACAGCATCCTTGACTGGGTTGTAGCTGATAATAAAAATGGAATTGAAACCCCACACATTCATAATTAACATTTTAGTATGCTTTCGAAGCACTTTGATAGGCAAAACTTTCACTTCTTCTCTGGTGTGAGACAAAGTGTTGCCACGTGGCTGGACGCAAGTTTCTGAACGCCAGTGGTTGTTGAACCACACGACATACAGGGGTGCAAGGGTAGGGTGGTGGCTCAGTCAGGGCAGTGCAGACAATAGGGCTAATGTGGGGACAAGTCCATGCAATGTAGTATATGGCTTGGTGTCAGAGCAGAGCAAGGTCTCTCCCGCTGTGACCCAATATGCCACAGAGAGCTGTTCCCAAGAGATGGCTACAGCCTAAACCCACCTTAAACCTGTTTGATGCATATCCGCTGATTAGCACACTAAAGAATGTCTCCTGTAGTTTTCTGATCTGTTTTCCCATTCGATTGACAAAGTTATGCCACTACTTTGCTAAATCCTACACTTCAGGTCTGTCATATTTGTATCTATATTAGTCTGAAAACTCAGTGCTTTTCATGTTTTTATCGTAAGGTTTTAAATGACTCATGTAGAGCCTTAGGCTTGTATGTCAGATTAAGTAGCACAGCGTCAAAAATATGATATCTTTGGGAGATTTGTCATGATAAATATAATGAGGTACCTTTTCTGTTTTTCAAAGTAAATGTCAGCAGCATAGTTGGCAGGGACACATTCTCAGCTGACATAAATAATTTTGTCAGAGTCACAATTTATACGAAAGAAGGATCTGCCCCTTAAAAGCAAATGCTTGACATTCTAGTCACTTTCCAAAGCAAAAAAATCACTGTAGGCCAAAACTGTAACAGATTTTGTGAGAAAACATATTTTGTGAAAGAATTTTAATATGGGAAATGAAACCACTTTAATTTTTTCTTTGATTGACAATGCCAGAAAAAGAAAAAGAAAACCAAAAACCTACAAACTCCATGGAGTCTTCTATTTGGAGAACTTATTAGTAAGAACACTATTACACTACACCTAACAAAAGCTGATGACAAGTTGTATTGTTTTATACATTATACTTGGTAGCAGGTAGAAGGAAATAGCATCATCCTCTAACACCCTGTTAACTTGTAGAGAGCAAAGAGCTGTGCATTACACTGTGCAATATCCTTAACAAAAACAGAAACTAAACAATCATTAGCATTGCAGCCTTTTACTAATTCAAAACTGGATTAGGAGAACAAGTGCTTTATTTCAGTTTCCTTTTCCAAGAAAGATGGGGTGAAATCCTACCTAAATCAAATCAATGGCAAAATTCATAGAAACAGAAATCACAGGTTGGCAATTTAGAAGAGTAAAGGATCCTTTGATGTTTACTTTTTTCAGTGTTTACAAAAGAGCAGCATTTCCGGAGACAACCATTTGACTGTTTATGTTTTGACTGTTTATGTTTTTTACTTTTTACATACAAGCAGAATTCGCAAGGTTGCAAGAAAGAATTGAGAGAAACAATTAAAAACAGAACGTTGTGTCTGGTGGCCTCACATATATGATTCTGTTGCAATATACGATTGCATTTCTTCTGGCAGATGGAAATGTTTTGCTAAATAGGAAAGTACCACTGATATCATAGGGATCATTTGAGAACTATAAGAATGCTCTCTGGAGCTGACTTTTTTCTCTGTCAATAAAAGCCCACACAAAGGCTTACAAAATTATTCACCTAGAGACTTCTCTCTCTGAGACAGACTAATTTCTAATTCCCATCTTCTTTCCATAGACTCAGTCTTCCCCTTTCTTGACACCCAGTCTCAGCCTCCTCACCTGTTTGGATCCTTTTCCAGTTTTATATGCTCAGCATCCACGCCCCAAAAGTACCATTTCCTTGCCTTTACATCTGTATTTATTCTGAATCTTTTCCTTTGGTTCCCAGACCACTTGGATCTCTGTGGATGCTCATTTATTTCCGGTAAGCTCCCCCCTCCCACAGACCACTGTTCTGCTCAGAGTTCTGCCCTCCCTTGGTCTCTTGGGCCAGCAGCTCTGCCCTGCAAGCCTTTATTTTCCCAGTCCCAGCTGTTCTTCCTCCCATCACCTTTTCTTTCAACCATCTCTGCTCCTTTTTCGTTTCTGGCCTTAACATTTCCAGTATCCACACTGCTGTTTTACCCTCTCACTTCCAAGCTCTCTTGTCTGGCTGTCCTTCCAGAGGGGCTTCCAGCTCACCTGACTCCCAGTCTCAGCATCGTTTTCCAACATCACTCTTTTCTCACTCTGCTTTTCCAGCTGTTCATCCTCATTTCTTCTTTGAATTCCCTAATTCCAATCTAGCCTCACCAGGAGCAGTTTTTATCCATTGCCGATCTAACAGATCCCACGTCTTTGTCAAACTAGTTTGTCTGTACCTAATCAAACTATGGCACTACATTTCCATTTTCAGTTGAACTGCTCTGCATTAACTACTGCATCCTCATGGGAGGAGAACTGAGGGCACAAAAGAGACAAACTCTCTGGTTTTAGAACTCCCACCTGCCTTGGGTCATCAGGTGGGAGAAGCCATTACAAGGCTATTGTAATTTGGTTTTAGTAGCCCTGAGCTGTACCGTGATGATACACGTACCATCTGGTCATCGGGGAGTCATCTAGCATTGACAATCTTCAGAGCTTTTAGTTGCAAAACTGCGATGTACAGGTTTTTTCAAATCTTGCCTGAATTTGGAAGGACTGATAGCAGAAGGCAAAAAAAAAAAAAAAAAAAAAAGTATATACCTGGCACAGAAACCTCTCTTGCTAAATTTAAATCCAGCTTTCAAAGCACTGAAGCAGCAGAGCAAGACTTTTTATCGCGGGTGGCAGCATATTTCCCCTAGTCTGTTTTGGTTTTGTGACACTAGCTGGTCATTTTATCTGGTGTTTTCATAAAAATAAGAATTAAATAAAATCAGGCCAAAGAAATACTGTAACTGGAAAATTTAATCTGGAATAACTAAAATTTGACATTGCTGTATGTGAAATCAAGATCTAATAATGGGAAATGTCAAGTGTGCATAAGTCAAGTGTCAAGTGGAACTACAGTCCCTGCTGATATGAGTTACAGCTTTAAAAAGTCTGAAATGTTCTAAATACTTGAGAATAAATTAGCATCTGAGATACATCTCTGGAAATCATCTGATTCTTACATTTGACTAATGGCTCAATTTAGCCCTTTGTGTATAGCAGAACTACTTTTTAAAACTTGCTGCAGGCAGACATTATAAATTCTCAGCTTTCTAAGGCCAGATATGACCATGATAATTACAGAATCTGACCTCGTGTGCAAGAGACCGCAACATTTTGCATACTAATTCTTATATTTCACCTAAACCTCACATTTGAACAAGAAATAGCCATTAGTGTATCTAAATCCAGCTATCAATATGCATGTATTCGCGGGGGCTATTTCGTGGGTTGTATGCAAGAGGTTGCGCCTAATGGCTGTAATGACATGACTGTATCTTAGTGGGAACACACCACTAGCAAAACATTCCAATTAACAGGGGATGTACTGAGCTGAAATAAATGGTTTTAAGTGATGATCAGCCTGGTGTGAAATTATAAACTCCATTGTTCATATCAAAATTACTAATTACAGCTCTGATGCAAAATAGCACTCAAATTTTTAAATCTGTGGGACTAAACTGAAAATGCTTTCAGCCTTTTGCAAGACCTCCAGGGAAAAGTGAAAAGAGAGCAATTTTTAGCTTGCATTTTTATTTAATTGGTACGCTATTTCAGTACAAGGTATTATATAGTATTTCTTTCCTCTTTCTCCAGTCTTTCTTTAAATTGAGTTTCCACAGGATACCCCAATTAGGAGACCCATACTGTATATCCTCAAACGAATTAAGGATTTCACTTCAGCTAAGTGGCATTTTTGACTGTGGAAAAAAAGCGCAATTTAATGGGACAGAGTAAAACAGGGACAGAGAAAGCCAGGCTATTCAGGGGAAAATGAGAAATAGGCAGAAGTTTTATGTAAGGACTTGTAATTTATTTAGGTGGTACTATTTTCTTTATACTTTTCTAACACTGTATAGTACTAAATTATCTTAATTTAATTTGTACTTCTATGTAAAGCTATCCACACCCATTTTAAAGCCTTTTCTTCCTTTTGCCCTACAGCTTTTATATCAAGCAAGCAAATGTTAAAAGCAGTTAAAAGCAGGCTTGAATCTGCTCTCTCTATTGATGGGTTTTAAAATTAAAGCTCTTTGAAACTTTCATGCCTGCCAGTGCCGCCCTGGAGCACTAAACCACAACTATGTGGTGCCGCATGCTGACTGACCAACTCCAAAAAAAGGGTGGCAGTTTTCCCACCGTTGCTGAATGGAGGAACGTAAACCACTTTTTTTTTTTTAGCAAAGTATTTAAAATAGTAAAGGCTGAAGTTGCCTTGGAGTTCCTGTTCTATTTGTCATATCTCACAATTGCCCTGAAAACGTCCCTTAATAAATTAGTCTCTCTTTGTGACAGATTTGAGATGAAGTGAAAAGATGTTTCTGTAATTGTATACTACCGGGAAGTATACTATTCACTGAAACTTAATATCCTGCAGAAGATAAGAATTCAAAGAATATATTCAATGAAGTTAGTAGAACAAGCTATGTATCCATATTATTCACTCATTGTTTACAACGTACATTAATAGTGTAATAAAATGTGCCAAAAGAAAGTTGGCAACTGTGTACTATAATGATGGGTATATTAGGCATATCTGATAAAGCTCACAAGCTTATCAAAATCTGAAAAGCTGATTTTCCTGAAATCTGTCTCCTTGAATATTTATAACAAAATCTTAAATTCATAGGTGTTTATTAGTTCCTTGTACTTTGGGCAACCTCTTCCAGCATTTGAACACCTTCAAGGTGACAACAGCCACCTTTGCTGTGAGAGCGCATGGTCGGCTTGTTCACCAGGATCCACTGGGCCTTTTCTGCAATCATCAGGATGAACAGCTGTTTTACCAAGTACAGTGTTTGATTAAAGACTATCACTAAGCTGTGCTATTAGATGCATTTTTTTTATGATGATATCCTTTTCTTTCTTTCACATTTGATTTTAGTGCTAGTTGTTTGACCCTGAGTCTCAAAAGCATTTTTGATGTACAAATTTCTTTTGTGCCTAAGACATTTCTTAAGGTACCTGTAGAGAACTCAGAAAAATGAAACAAACCAGACTTCTATTTACTTTGAAATGCACCCAGCAGCTAAGGTCATTCCGTGGACATGTACCGCAGTACATGTTTGCTAATGGGAATGTACAGTCTTAAAGGTCTGGACAAACCCATCAAGAACTACTGAAATCTCCTTTTTTCAGGCATGCAGTTTCAAAATGACATTCAGCAGCAAGACAATCATGTTTTATGAAATGTTTCTGACATGCTAGTTTTAGAAGTCTGAGTTGGGAACGTTTTTCCAGTACAGTTTTCAATTCGATCACATCTGTGACTGTGGCAAGGGCAGCAAACCTCCGTTATGCCAAACCTACGCATCTTTGAGTCATTGCTTTTGTTGTCATTGGTAATCACATACATGTTGTTTGAGCAATGGTTTGATAATATACCTATACAACTCTGACAATAAAGGAGTGATTTAATCAATATCTTGAGCGCCCAGATTACTTGTCTGTACAAGCATGAGTTACCAGCACATTGCACCTGTGACAGGAGGGAACTTCTTAACTTTAGTGGGTTCTGATAAATCTCATTCAAAGCCCACTGACTCAGCAGAAAAACTAGTAAAACCTGCAGTGTTTTTTTGAATTAGAGACTTTTGATCATAGGGAAATTAAAAAATCCATAAAATAAGGATCATGAAACATTTCTCTCTTGTGAAAGTAACTGAAATTCATAAAAGGAAATTACAAAGTATGCACTCTTACTGTTTTATCTCTATTAAGAAAACTGGTTTTATCAATTTTTATTCAATTACTTACATAAACAATTTAAGTCATTTTAAGGCCTCATGTATTTGATATTTAACTTTTTTCTTTTAGTTGAAACAAGGTGATTACTATGGAATCAAAGACATTGCATAATTTGCATTGCCATTAGCTTTGGGAACAAATACATTATTATTAAAAAAACCCACCCTGAAATACCAAACTATAAAGTAAAATAAGTTCCTTATTAATTAACAAATCCTGGGTAAAAGCTAGTTTTATACTGCAAGTGTGTGGAATAGGAAGCACTCTGGCAGAAACAAATGAAAAAAATAAAGTTAATGGAGGTGTCATTGCAATATTCAATAATATTATCTACAATATGCAGTTTCCCAGATGTAATTCCCATATCCTGCATGAACAGTTACAACAAAGTGAAAGGCTTACTGACACCAGCTTGCTTTTTCTGTCAGCGTATTTGCAAAATGTATAAAATTGGGAAAATAGTACAACTCTCAATGTCAGTTATGCAGGCAATATATGGCATAGTCCTCCTGGCACCCCTTCAGCTATTTGCACAATAATTTTCTTGGCCATCCCGCAGATTTGCATGTTTATGCACAGGGCAAACAGGCGTGCATGCAGAAAGGAGGAGTCAAAGCCTCTCAGTTTGGGAAAGCCCCACGTCCTGAGGTTCAACAAAGTTGCTAGGCTTTGCTTTCCAAAGTCCCTCAAATATGGGAAAGAGTGGACCAGGCCACTAGGAACTGGAGAGACACCATTTCTCTCCTGTCCATAACTCACTTTTGATTGTTAGTGACCCTATAGTGTTCAAAATCAGGAAAGAGTTGCATAATTGAAATCCACTCAAACTGGGCAAATCAGCTGAAAATACAGGCATGGAGCCCAGTAAGCTAGTTTAAGAGCCCAAGCTAATTTGTAGGTTGATTTCACTGGAGCATTTGCTAAAACACCCATATGCATGCTCATGCATGCAAATGTACATGCACACAGAACCACACTTGAAAGACTGATTCAATTTTAGATTCAGCTCTTTAATTAGAGTACATAATAAATCATCAGTCATAGAATACCCCAGTTTGGAAAAGACCTGGAAAGATGAACTGGTCCAACCTTTCATGTGAAAGAGAACCTAGATGAAATTATCTACACTATCTGTTCAATTGCATCTTGAAGACCTCCAGTTATGATGGCTCTACCATGTCTGTCCCTGGGGAAGCTGTTAGAGTAAATGGTTGTTCCCAATGTAAAAAATATCTTACATCAAGGTGAAACTTCTGCTGGTACATCTCCTACCCATTGTCCCTTGTCTGCTCCTTGTGAAGAGAGAGAGTCTCACTTGCAGGTCTGCTTTAAGTAGAGGAATATTGTGATGAGGTCCCTCTGAGCCTTCTCTTCTCCAGGAACAAGAGATCTAATTCCTTCAGTTAAGGACAATTAAAAGGGAAATTAAAGAAGTATATTTTCATGGGGTGTTTTAAGAACTGTTGAGTATATGAAATAAGACTCAGCTGTCAATGAGTATTCTGTGACCCCAATGTGCTATTGTTGATCATGCACAGAAACACTAGAGGAGACTCTCTGTTCACCCTCTCCACCATTTGCACATTGCATGACTTATTTTTTCGATGTTACAGAGCATGCAAGAGTACCTATGTAAATAAATGCATGCTCGTTTGTGCATTTTTTATATGGCTAAAGAGAAGCTGTTTCTCACAAAGTCCATTGGCCTGACTCTAAGAAACAATGGATGTAGAAAATGCTGACCTGAAGTAACATACTGGGTGAATCAAGTCCATGTCTTTTCTCCAAAGAAAACTTTGTCGTAGATGAAAATCAAAATTAGTTAATTGAAGGCCCCAAATGAATATTTCCGCAGGCTTTACGGTTTTTATGTCTTCCTAAAATGCCATGAAAAACATACTTATATAATCAGCATTGTCTTGTGTTATCAGTGGAAAAAGTTTGTCATCCTTTATAGCAGGAAAATTTCAAAGGCTCTGATAAATCAAATGAATAATTTGTCCAGAGGAAGTCTGTGTAAATTGGTCACATTATCTAAATGGGTCAAATGAAATGTTAAGATCTGTCTCTCTCTTTCTCCAGGAATAATTGGATTTGCACATCTCTCTACATTGCTAGCCTTTTCACCAAAATGTGAGCACGTTTATTTTTATTACCTGAATGCCTGTCATGATAAATGGTTACAGAAAAGTGGCCGAAGTGATATGGGAGGGTTCGGGCAGGCCAATTGTACATTTTCCTACTGTTAGCCTACCTGATGTGAAGATGTTCAGTAGGTCATGTAAGACTAGCTCAGTTCTGCATCCCTAATTTATACATACTAACTGGATAAGATGAAAGGGTCTAAGATTTTCTGTAAATCATTCAAAGGTAAGTTAGAAGGCTTCATTAATTACACATGAGTTCCTCTAGAGGACCATCATCTCTGCATTTAGCATTCTGGAGGAAGATAAGGTAACAGAAAAATTGCACTTTAAAAAGGTGGTGGTTTTTTTTACGTTTCTAATGTTTTAAAGAAAGGTTTGGTTATACCTACTTCTTGCTGTTCTTATAGAAAAGGGAATGTGGATTCAGATGTTTTGTTCTCTGTTATTCATATTTTGTTCTTAATTGGGCATTTATAAAATTCTAATGTAGAGATATATATGTATTTAAAAATAGCTTTGGTTTTCTATGCATTAAATGTTCTCTTTTCTGATGCCAGATTTACCAAATAAACTACTGCAAACTTGAATGTTTAATGTTAAGGCCAAAGACAATTGTCCTTATTTTCTTAGCAAAATATTCAAAGTCTCTTCCTATTAGAATGTGCAGATCTCTTATTAATTGTTCCATTTCTCTTACGAAGAGAGCATGTAGATCTTTCCTTGCTATTCTACCTTTCAGCTATGAAGAAAACGAAGAAACTTCCAACTCAGAAACTGCAGTACAAAATTCAGTTCGAAATTGAAACAGTAATAGATAAGCCTGTGCTTGTGCAGTGTGAGTTCAAACTCTTACAGGTGCATGTATTTGGGCTTCTATTTATGCTTTTTCTTTTAAAAAATGTCCTTTGATTTTGTATGATATGATCTATCACCTTACCAAACTACAGCAGAATTTTCATTTTTAATGGGATGGTTTAAATGTCTTGAAAGACCAGAGTTGTGTGATGCTACTAGAAATGTATTGTCACAATCCACTGATTCTTACCAACAGAAGTTTTACCCCAAATATGCTTTCAAGCCACATGTAAGCTGAAGCAAAAAATAGAAAATAACACTTGGAATGTAATGATGGGATCTCAATTATTGATGAAGTTGAACTGGTTTGAGCTACATTTGATTTAATATCATAAGAACTACATCATAATAAACTACAGAAGTATTTGCAAACATGCTTTCTTAAGCTAAAATTCATTACTTTGAAGCGTCCTCATGCAATTGTTCATAATAATATGAACAATTCATTAGTTCATACCAATTGATTAGTTCATATTAGTAAAAGGAAACACATCTGTGATTATCTGCAATGCTGAAATAAGTGAAATAATGCAAGTCTCCTGTGGCCTCCACATGGGATGTTTTCTTTTGGCTTGTTGATTTTTTTAACCATACATTGTCAAAGGCTGTTAAATAATAATCTGTCCTTGAATTATTTGCCTCTCAAATGATAGTTGGATTAGCATTGAATTGATTATTGCATTTTAATCTGTGTGAATTTATATAGCAATAGGGGCTGAAAAATAGTATCTTAGAAGGGGAAGGAAAGGAATTATTTCTTCAGGTGCTCCTCTGGCTATAGCATGTACTCCTCACCCCCTGAGCATTTTCTTGAGCATGCAAGTTACTTTAGAGACCTTCTACCCAGAAACTCTTGGCACTGTGTACTGCCAGCAATGCAAAAGCCAGCAACTGGGTTCAACTCAGGTTCATAAAATCTAGCAGGAGATGAGGGATTGTAGCAGCAGCTGGGTAGATCACAGCATGACCAAACGAAAAGGGGCAAAATACATACATGTTTTGGAGGTAAGAGTAGTGAGGCAAGTCAGAATGTCTGGGAATGGAGTCGAATCCACTGCTGAGGTAAGGGGAGGAAAAGCTTTTAGTGTTGTATATTAAATGAGAGAGGATGATACTTCTGCCTGCTATTTCCTTGGTATGCTTTTCTTTCATTTCTCAGCTGCAAATACAAGGCAAAAATGAAATGCTATTTTTGTTGTGGACATTATTTCAGTGTATCAGTATTTAAGTTATACACTGACCTGAGCCTGGTTTTCTAACCAAAATCTCCTGGGCTTTTTGTTGCTTTGGTTTGGGTTTTGTCTTTTTTGATGTCAGATTTGGGTTTTTTGTTGGTTGGAAAATCTGAAATCTGGAGTTGATCTCTGATGAAGTATTGGCAATAAGGGCTTAGGCAGTCAGAATAGAAACTTCACCTGAGTATGACAGAAATAAGAAACAAAATCTAATTACAAATCATGATCTATATCTTGCAATTTATACTCATAATTTAGTTTAAACTCAGCTCACCACCATCACATTGTTTTAGTAAGTCTCTAAGTATGTAATTATACTATAATTGTTTAACATTTTTATCTTGTTTTATCCACAGCAGCTGGTAAATTCAAAGATTTAAATATAATAATAACTCTGTAGCTGAAATCTGAGTCAAAAATTATTATTTTCCTAACTCCTAAATTCAAGATCTGGTGCTTGGTCAAAATCTTTGTACAGAAAAATACTGGTGAATTCTATTATCAGGCAAGTTTGACAAGTATTTTAGATGATGTGAGTAACTCAAGTTCACCACACCAAACTTATTTCAGGGTATTAACCTAATATAGTGGAGGATTTCAGTTTACTGAATAGGAAATAGAGGAGGTGAGAAGAAAACACAGATTTACCCTTCTGTCTAGACCAAACTCTAACTGCAGGCAGCAAAGAGATAAATGAGCAAGTGCCAGAATGAGCACTAAACTGGTCAGATGCCAACTGTTTTATGGTGAGTAACCTCTTGCAGCTGGAGCCTATTCACTGCAAAGTCAGAGCCACCAGTGACTTCAGTGGCACAAAACCAGAGCACTCCAGAGTGGAAGAATTAGCTCATGGTATGCTTCTTGGCAAAATCCTGAGGGTTTATAAACACAAAAAAACCCCGCCAACATACAACATAATTGTCAGTGGTGCTTTGTTTAGTATGATTCAACCTAAGTCAGAGTTGAGTCTTTCTGATTGACTGGTTGGTTGACACTTCCCTCATGCGTGATACTGCTGGACAGCAGGATCAGCATTTTCTGAAAGAGGCATTGTGCTCTGGCTTCACTCGGGCTTACTGATGGTGCCTCTGTGGCTTCTAATATGCCATCAGAGCAACAGCTAGGGATATATTGTATTCACAGATGCACCTGTTTCCTCTCTATAGAAGAACTGCACAGAAAGTCATTCCTATTTCTTGCATAAGAACTGCTGGTGGTCACTTTAGCCCGACTGCTAGATGCTGCACCAGTAGCAGACAAAGCCAGTGTATGCCCTGGGTGTCCCAGTCCTTCCAGCCATGTTAGAAGATGGACTTACAACTTCATTCTCCAGATGGACAATTAATATCCTCAGGAGGGCAATCTGCAGAGGTCCTTCAAGGTGCTGTTTGGCATACTGAGAAACATAAATACAGATGAGTCCAGCTGCCTCAAATGTCAGCTTTGTTACAGGCCAGCAGAAAGACCTGAGTCAGGTTTGTGACAGCCCCACTGGTCTGCTACCTAACACAGACCAAACCACCATGTTGACCTTCTCTACTCCTTGCCCATCTAACCATCCTTTCTAACTTGCCAGTTTTGCATAATGCTGAATTGTTTTTTATACTTACCTGGTTAGATAAAATGGAATTTTTCAACCACAAAACGCAGTAATATGTACTGACTGATTAAAACCAGATTTTTTTTTTTTTTTATTATACAACCTCTTAAACAAATACAAACTTTCAGAAATATTTAGGCAGACATCTGTAGAAGCCAGGACTTTAATAACAGGGCATAAATTGTGGTTCTTCAGATGAGCCTTTTGATTTCTCTTCATATAAATGTCTGCAAAATTCAGAACTTCAGTTATGTGCAAAAGTCAGAACTTCAGGTTTTGGAATGAATACTTCGAGATCTTGCTTGTGCAAGGTGAGATTAGGCATCTCATGAGCAGAAGCTCTTGTTGAACTCCTGGTTTTAAGCATGTTCCGTATCCTGGGAGGTTGGAAGTGGATGCAGCCAGGATGCTGGATTTCAGCTGTGCAACAGTTCAAGTTCTCCTTAACCTCCTTCATTGCAATGGATTAGCCCATGGGGAAAAGAATGAGCTTACAACCCCTCTAGCTCTCCACAGTAAGTCTTTAATGACATGCTTTAAATGCAGTGTGTCTGGCATTTGTTGTGCTTTTTTAGCACTTCAGCTTCCAGTTTGACTACTGCATTGAAGGCAAAAAATATATATATATATTGGACCCTCAAATATACCTTCAGTTCTGCATTAACTCACATATTAGTCCAAGACTGCTTTTGGTTTTTAATTTAGTCAAATGCTTCATCCAATCTATCTTGATCCTTGCTTCCTGATTATTATTATTATGGTCCTTGTTTGATTAATGACTCATCAGAAATAGGGCTGAATCAACTCCCCATATCCAAGCCAAGCCAATATTCAGGTATCTTCCAATAGTTTAACTTAAATGGGAATCTCTAAAAAAATTAGTTGTCCTATATAGTCAGTTTTGTCACTGTCTAAACTGACGAAAAGTCTTATAATATGTTTGAATGCCCACAGAAAACAAATCGCTTTCTCTGTTTGAAAGAAAAATTTTTTTTTTCATGTAATCATGGTCCCTGTTACAGGTAGAATAGTTTTTAAGCATATACATTCTTTCTTTCCCAAACCTAATACTGCACAAAAAAGGAAAACTTTTGCTATAGCAAAAGTTATATATAGTAAAGTATACATATAGCAAAGTGTATATATAGTGTGTATATATATACTATATATAGTATATATACAGTGTGTGTGTATATATTATACATATATATGTAAATATAATCCTGTCTTTTTTCCTCAGAGGCCCCAGTTATGAGGAAGTGAGAAGAAACAGTAAAGGAATACTGCAAAGAGAAACTCACAAAGCAGATTAGTGTAGTTAAATCAAAGGGCAGAGCTGTGACTGCAAGTGGCAAGCACCCATGGTATATTTGAGGACGTGGCTTTGCAGAGAAGTGAAAGTGCAATTTTAAGTTTTCCCAAGAAAATTCTCTTTTCAGTTAAGATTTTATGTGGTCAAGAATATGAAATGCTTTAATTTCCTTTAATTTCCACAATTTCCCATTTTAAATAATCATTAATAAGAAAATAAGCATATTCCTATATGAAAATAGACCCAACTTAGTTAACATCATTTAAGTCATAGTGGCTTCAAATGTAGCTATTTTTTATTGCACTTTTAATACAAATAGCCCTGGACAATTAATTAACAGTGCAGTATCTCATGGGTCTTATCTTGTGATATACTGTAATCACTTGAAGTAGAAATCTTAGTTCCCAGGAGTGTATCAACATCATAGCTGTTATTTCTTTACACATAGAATTGTGGAGTGCAGTTGTCAAGCTCTGGCCATTTGAGACTTGAGGGTAATAATTCCTATTAACCACAAATGTTACCATTCCCTGGCTGGAGAAATACAGGTCCGAGCATGTATATCCTACGGAAGAGTAGTCATCTGTTTCAGGAGAAGTACAAAGAATAAATTTTTCCATGTGCACCTGGCATGTCCATTTAAATCAAGAACACCAAAGGAAACATTAAACTTGCATACACTCAAAACCTGGCTCAAAACCATGCTTAATACTCTGGCAGTTCTTCTGGAATTGATTGACAACTTTTTTAATAGGATAGACGCAAGTCCTGGAGGCAATAGGCCTAGTTCATAGGGTGTGTCACCATGACAAGGTGAAAAAGTAACTGGGGTACATGCAAGCATAACTTTTTCAAGTCAAGAGGAAAAACAGTTGCAGTGAAGATGTGGTTGCGTGGACTTTGTTAGCAACAGGGTGTATATTTATGATCTCTAGCTAGCCTGTGTGTACTGAAGACTGATCTGTCAAGTCAACACCGCTGTGGTTACCCTGCTCACTTAAGTAAGTTAGGATACGATCACACTTCTTCCTTGTGATGGTTTAGTCCTATCTCTATTTCACTGCAGGGTTATTGTGTGGCTTTCGGTTACATACTTTTCCTAACCAAATCTGAAAATATATTATCCCTGTTTCAGTTTGACCATTTGTAAGGAGACAGTGGGAGGGTGGCTGTGGTTTTCATGAAACCTATGTAATTACTAAACCTAATTTCCACTATGTGGGACTCTGATAATCCCAGAAGTCTCTCCAAAGTTGTTTTCTTCTTTAAACCAGGAAGTAGCCCCAAAATAAACCTTACTCTGGTCAGTTTTACACCAGGAGCAAAGGAAATGCAAACTGCTGCCACTGTTTGCTGCCAAAAGGCTTTGATCATGCTGGATTTGACGTAAATGGTAATCAAGGCTGTTGTTACAAAGTACTGTCCCAGTACTGCAGTTTCAGTGGATGGGTTCTCAAAGCATTTCAGTAAGCAGTAAGTGGAAAACACAAATGCATACTTATATTTACTAATGGCAAGAAAAGTAGTATTTTTACTGAGAAAAACACAGTGTCTTTACTTCAGATGAAATTTAAAATCTCACTGGAGTTCATAGCTATATGCTTTATTTTCTGGCCCTTCGAATAGACTTTTTTTTATGGAGCAGAAAAACATCTCTGAGAAAATGATCTTGGGAATGTTGCTGTTTTCCGTGATGTAAGGCATGAGCACACAACTCAGCATTTTTCTCCTTTAAACCACGACAAGAAGCTTACATTAATTTATTTTGACAGCATTTTCAACCCATATAGTAGTTTAGAACTATCTGTTTGTGCTACCTTCCTATTTTAGACAAGCAATGCTTTGCGTGAGACTGTTAATTTGGTAAAGGGCATGGGTTCACATTTGGTTTTCATAGACTGATAGATTTAAAGGCCAGAAGAGACCATTATGATCATCTAGTCTGACCTCCCACTTCAATCGGGGCACAAGCCTCACGCGATCGTTACTGCAACAAGATCATGACTTCAGTGTGAGGTAGAAAGCAGCTTAAAAAGGGCATCCAGTCCTGAGTTGCTTTCCTCTAATTTTTAGCATTAATTTTTCCAGCTTCAGACTCCAGTCCCTCGATCATATCATTTTATAGGCATGCAGGTTCAAAATGAAACATCATCCTCAACTGTCCCTTTCAATTACATGTCTGTGATTTCATCTACTTGGATTTATCCCAAGATTATAGAAATATTTATATTGTATAGTTGTCAGACCATGTTAAATGGACAGTAGGCATTCTTTTCACTTTACACTGGATGTTGTAAAAACAGTTGCAAAGCACGCATGGAATGTCAAGATCTTGGGCTAAGTCTGCACTGGCGAGTCAGGAAGCATTCAGCCTAGCTTTTGTTTTTTGAGAGCAGTTTGCACTCACTGAGTTAACATGCGTGAAGCCTGTTCACAGAGCAAATGCACAGCAACTATTGTCCTTTCAAAAACCAACCCCTGCATTTCCAAGATCAGTCTTTAATAGACGGATAACAATGAAAATTAGCAAGTGACAAAAAAGATACAGGAAGGCAGGTGCAAATGTTTAAGAAATTACGATACACCTAGTGCATTTAAAAAAAATATCAAAAACAGTTGTAATTTGGTTCACCTAAGAGAACAGTAGAAGATTAGGTGGGAGGAAGGAAGATACTTTGAATAGGCTTATTCTGCCACTCATTTTCACTGAGTGAAAATCATAATGTACTCATCATAATATGAAAGCACACTTTGTCCAGACTTAAAACTTGTCTGCAATTCACTATCCCAGGAATTCTAGTCGACAATTTCTCAAGATGGCCAGAGCTCCAAATCTGGCATTGAAGTTTCACACAACCTGGGAAGTTTCAGGTGTGGATGTGAAATGTATTTGCGATACTTCAGAAAGTCTTTGAGCGAATTTCTGCTTCTGAAATTCAGGCCCTTTCTGCCTCCCCTTATACAAAGTAGAGAAAGAGGGCAGAGCTTGAACTCTGCTTCTGGTACCTACTATCATGCAGTAGGTAGAGGGGTACCATGTTCATATGGGAATAGAATAGGGCAAAGAACTAGAAGAAGATACTGCCAAGAGAAAATCCAGGTAAACATACTGCAAGAATTGATTGAGTTTGACGACCTTTAAAACTTTCAAGTCAGGTGAGTTTGAAGAACTGCTATTCAGTACTTGCCTAATGAAACTGGAAAGATTGACATTAATTTCACTAAAAGCAGCCACCGGGTTCTTGCTATCTTGCAAAGCATTAGTATAGACCGATATTTAACAAATAAACTGATGTTTAATAATAAAACCCAAGCAAAAGCTTAACAAAATTGTGGTAATTCTTAACTTAAAAAGACCACAATCTCTGGCATGCAAATTCTATGGAAACAAACTTCCAAGCTTTCCAGTTTGAAAATGACACAGTTCCAGGAGCTAGACCACAGGAACTCATTAACAACCATTTTTGTAAAGCAACTCACTTGTTTAGTAGTTATCCTCCATTTTCATGGTTGGGAAATGTGGAGGACATCAAGAGACCTGTATGAAACCACAATAATATAAATGGGGTTTTTATATCACTAGATATGAAACTTACTTTAAAATTTTGTTCTTTATCCAGGATTTGAAAATATAATGGATATAATAATATATAATTATGGATAAATAAATTCCTGTTTCAGACAAAAATACGTACTCTATATGTATTAATGGCCTTAGCTGAAACACTTTCAGGATATTTTAAATCACTGCAGTACTCCATAAAAGCTTTAAGTATATTTTTTCTTCAAAATATATATAGGTTATGTCTGTTAGCACTTCTTATGTCCAATAATACATTTTGAATTAGGCAATCTCAATCAAGAATACAACTTTTTTATTTAAATTCTTTTAGTATAAAACATTAGAACATGTACAAAATCAATATATAAGCAGCAAGAAGGTATATATCTTTTCAAGAGTATTTGCACATTTGGATCCCCTTAACAAACTGTTTTTTAAAGGCAAAAGTTATCTAATACTGTAACCATATATGGTATTTTGACTTTGCATGTGAGTCTCAGCTCTACAAAGGGACATTTAACATCACAGCAAACATGCTTTTGCAATTAAATGACCGTTCACAGTATGGCTTGTAGAAATACAAGATACAGCTCAAACTGTTTGGTAAAGAATGCCCGTTCTTGTTACTCTTCGTTTTAATGGGCTATAAAATAAATGCAGTGTAGAAGGTATTTTTACAGCCAGAGGTTGTGATACATGATATGCATGGTTGTGCTGGGAAGAAAATGCCAAAAATATGTACTTCAAACACCTATCACGCTTCTTGGAAGGGTTGTATATGCAAAGCCATCAAAATCTTGTGTTATCTTTAATGGAGCAGGACTGACTGCTCCACCAGCGTTTACAGCATCAGCCCTGGTAAATGCCGAAGTAGGTATGGTTCAGCAATGAAATACTGCCAGCTTCTTTTGTTTGTAGCCATATACAAGAAGGAGTAACAAGACAGCACAGCTGCAAAAAAGGGAGGGCAAGGAACAAAGTGTTTTAAACCAGCATGAAACTGAGAGTATCAACACCAGAAAACACAAACACACACACATAAAATGCGTGCGTGGAGGTGGTAAGGGGGAAGGGTGAGGGAAGTCAGGTTCGTTAATGGTAGCTGAAGGGGCTTAAGCGATGGAATAGACACATTGAGGGGAAAAGTAGTAGTGTGAAGAAAAGAAGCCCATTAATAAAAGATGAGGAGGGATGAAATGAACAAGAGCTCTGCAGAGACACTACAGCCCTTGTGGGGAGAGAAGCACAGGAGAGGGCCCAGTTCTGGTGTTCTTGTTGAGTGCTTCCTACATACTGGGTACTGCTTGGAGGACAAAGTACAATTAAAAGGCAGGGGCTGTCAGCCTGTCAGGAATACTAAGCAAGGGACTAGTCTCGCACACTTACATAGGTGAGTAACTATGAGAAACAGCTTGTCATGCCAGCAGTCCCCAGGTTTTTCAAAATGAAATGTATGCCCCTGAAGTTACTGAAGTAAGTGTTTACAGTCAGGACCCTTTTTAATGGCATTTTATGAAAAAAAAAAAAAACAACCCCCAAACAAAAAACCTCACCAAACAAAAAGGACTTTTCATGCCGTATGCTTCCAGAATAATTTCCTGTAAAAGAGCAGCTATCTAGGGATGTGTAGTAAAAAGCGAGGAGCTGATAGCTGCAAATTCCATGATGTACTGCAGGGTCCTGGTCCCAAGGCAGCCAGACTGGGGAACAGGTCACAGCCACCACAGACCTCCTCCTGTGCTTGGATTTCCTTCCTGTGGATACAGAGGGTAGAAGGGAGGCTGAAACATTTGTTGCGAAATCTCAATCTCACATGCAATTACACAGTGGTCAGGATGTGGCCTCAGATCTAGAAGCTGGAAAGCACTCTGATCTCCCACAGTTGCAGATATTTATTGCAGTCATAATCAGTTGATAAACACAGACACAAGCCACAAGTTCTCTCATAAGAACAGTTTGTGAAGGCACAATCTGCGAGTAGATATTTCATTCTTACACATAGAAAGGATGTTTTTCTTTAGATTTTTGTATTAAAAAAATATAACTCTACTGAACTAGGGAGTGAAATCAATTAGATCAATCTCCCCAGCAGTGTGAATCCCAAAAAGAAAGTGCTGACCCATCTATTGGGTCCTTACAAGTACATTCCCAAAGGGCACGTGCTCAGAGACCTCAGATTGCAGCAGGTTTTAAATTCATATGTTAGACTGAGAGCAGGAAATAAAGAGTCAAAAAGTGTTCTCAGCCAAACTAAACCACTTTTTCTGGTGAAATGTTTTTAGATTCCGTGCTCTTCTTACTCCCTCTCCTTTTCCCCGCCTCCCACCTCCCCTGCCCCTGGCTAAAACTAATTGCTAATCTAGTTTTTAGTAAGTCCTTAGAAAACCTATTTTCTAGAACTTGCTCTTATCTTGAAATTTTCCACTCTCTTGTCTTGCCATACTTGATGCATAGACAAAACATCTAATGAAGCATATCAAAAAAAAGGTCTCATGTTCATACTTGTGTAATTACAAAATTCAGATCCTGGAAATATATCCGTTTTCAGCTGTTCACCGAAACATTGAATTCTTTAAATGCTAATGTGTTCTTTTCCTTTCTTTTTGACAGCAAAATTTGGAGAGTAACCTCACCAACCTTATTAAGAGGAATACCGAACTGGAAACTCTTTTGGCAAAACTCATTCAGACCTGTCAACATGTAGAAGTGAGTACTGACCTCCATTTGAGACACTTGTAAATTTAATTACATTCACTTCTAGCATTTGTGAACAAAAGTTTAAACTAAGGAAAAAAAAAAAGAACAACGCAGAACTAAATTAGAATAGTGGTAAAATGATTTGGAGCTTTATCACTGATAAATGGTCTTCTCAATACAGATTACCTTCTTTACTTTCCTTCCTACTCCCTGTTAATTATGATACGTTTGTATGGCCCCACCACTGCTATACTTGAGCACATCACTCACTAACATGTTTATCCTTTGGGGTCCTTTGTGTGGTAGAGTAGTATTTACAGGTGGAAAACTAAAGCAGATAAATAGTAACAGCTAAGACCACAATGATATTTAGATTTCTATGGGCCACTGATTTTTTTTTTTTTTTTTTAAATCAGAATTGTTTCTAAATACAAATGTAAACTCAAAAGTCATGCATAAAATATATTTACCTTCAGAAGAAGAAAGATAGTTAGAGGCCTTTGAGTTGCCTCAGTTACATATTCCACTTTGAGTATCACAGAAAATCTGTAGCAGGGAGTGATTGGAAGCCATATTTTCCCAAAATCTGTGCTTTTTTTTAGGTGGCCTTATGGGGGCTTCTGCACTACATGCTCTACATGACTAATTCAGCCATGGGAGTTGACACATGAAGAGGTCAAAGTCCAAAATAGAATGGGGTTTTTTTGGGTGGGGTTTTTTTTTTTTTTAGCAAAACTTTTCTTTTTACTTTTTGCCACCCTAGAAGACCTATAATACATTCATGTCAACAAAACCAAAACCACTATGAACAAAGAGTTTCCATATCATAAAAAACTTGCAAAAGGCAACATGAGTTTATGCTTTCTGCCAGTAAATGTTATACAAACATCCCTATGACATCAAAACTTTATTAGCAGTGCTTTCCTTGTCATCAGTTTCAGCCACGAGCCCCAGGTGACACACCAGATACAAAACATTTTCATCCCTCCTTCAAGGAAATTGTAACTGAGAAACACTGAAAGACTAGGAAAGGCTCAACACTGTGAGGCGCATGTGCTTGTTGATAGATATACTGGATTCATTGGGCTACGCTAAGTTCACCATTTGCAGTGCTATCTGTTTTCTGAAGTTCTAAACTCAACTGAAGATGGCATGGGAAAGTTAATGGAGTAGGAAACAGAGGAGCTAGCACAAGATAAATATTGCTGATTTAGAGTGGAAAAAGTCTTAGACCTCAATCACAGAGAAAATTTTTTTTCATCTGAACAGCTAATTACCAATCACTAATCAGATAAGTAAGAAAAACTTAATTTACCTGTGAAAAATGCCTGGGGTTTTGTTTGCGTTGTAATGGTGTCCATTGACATGCTTCTGCGTAAGACCACTTTACATCTGACTGCACTGTAATTCCTGCAGCAGCCACATTTATTAAGAAAAGGGTGCACTGTATGTTCCTAGCAGATAGGCAGCATTAAATAACGATAGTGTTGCGTAGAAAAGGTATTCCGCTTTGAGTATGGTTGTCTATACATGTGAAAGGAAGTCAGGTTTCTTCAGCAGTGTTACCTAATGAATAGCCCTGGGGAACTTGAGAGAGGAAGGTAGCCTTAACCTTCAACATAGATATAATTTAAAAAAAGTTAGCTGTGACATAGACTACTATAACAGCCACCTGCCATCTCTACAGGAAGACAGTTGGTTTTTAGAGAAGCCTCTTTTTCTTCCTTATAAATCCCATGGAATTTCTCTGTAGGCCTTCTTCTTTTCTGTGTTTTTCAGACTAAAATTCAGTGACGTAATTAAGCCCAAGAGCAACTTTTGCTTCTGAATATATTCAAAGTCACCTCTTGAAAATTTAGCATCTGCTTATTGACTGTAGCAATGGCACATGCTGCAGAAAAAAAAGATCCATCCCCCAAGAAACCCAAACCAAACCAAAAACCAAACCAACCAAAAAAAAGAAACCCATCTAAGACTGTTCTTCCAAAGAGATCATCTGTTCTTCCCAAGAGAGCATCAAAGTCTATCCACAGTATCAGACATGAGGTGAACAGTTTAAGTTCTTTTTATAGGCAGCAATAACATCAGGCAGAACAACTGTAGAATCAGCCAGAACAGCTGTAACAGGTAATGAGAGACAGAGACAAGTTTGTATTTTCTTCCTCTGTATATAAAACTTGAAGTAAAACCCACAAAGCAGGTGGGCTCAGGATAGCATAAGGCCCCTTCTTCATTGGTGGCCTACGTCCAAGGTGGGCTAGATCAGGAAAATTTAACATCACTCCTCCATCTCTTCTGCAATTCTGCAATATATTACCAACTCTAAGGGTTAGTATTACAAAAAATCCAACTTGATCAACTGGTAACAGATGCGCTACTGTCCCTGGAGTCCTGTTTTAGAAAATTTCTCTGTAGACATAAAGCAATAGCAGCAAAGTTGTTAATGGATTCCTACCACATTTTATTCATCAAATTAGTCTAATTAGCATTTAAATTAGCTAAATATTAAGAAATTAGCTTCAGTCAAAACCCCAGACCTAGGCCACGCTGGAAATCAGGCAAGTGGGGATGTGGAAGTAAACTTTAAAGCTATTTCTGTTTCTCAGAGCTCTGTGAAAACTTCAGATATGACGTGAATATATCCAGTGTCAGAGAAGCTAAGGCATGGATAGATTTTTGAAAGTCAGTATGCTCTCTTTCTCTGTGCTGCTTCATGGCAGAAATTCATCCCAAACCAGGAACCCAAATGAAGCAACCAGTATATTAGTTGTAACAGTAATGTTACAAATCTAAAACTACAAAATATTAGGAAAAGCTGATGTTTTCAATGAATGTGTTAGTGTTGCTGTATGAACTCGCTCAAAAGTTGAAACCAAACAGGTAGTTAATTTTATAGGAAATGTTTTCTTTTTCATTTTTTGATAGAATATATTACAGATAATGATGTAAAATATATTGTATGGAATTTGTAAACATGTAAAAACATAGGTAGCACACTTTAAAAACTGCTGTTACATACTTTAATTTTCCTTAACTAATTTAAATAATTTTAATATTATTTTAATGTTGATTTAGATTAAATAAAGTAAAAGAAGCTTTGGGTTTCATACATAATTTGAACTTTGAAGAACAAGGAAGGAAAAGAAATTATTATTCCTTGTGTTAGAGTTACCAAGATTTTATTAAGGGGTATATAAACATAAAAACCCCCACTTATGCTAATTATCATCTATTTGTAGAAACAAACACTAACATTTTTAAAGCCTTTGCCATGTCATAAACCAAAATTTTCAATATTACATGAAAAATGAAAAAGAAATATCTTTCTGATATGGAGCAGATCCAATGTTTCTGAAAATAAACAAGAAACAGGCTCTCTGTCTTTCAAATAAATGAATCCTCACCAGCCAAACAAAATGTTGTTGCAGAGCCACTGTTTCTCATCAAGCAAGTGAGCTGTTAATGGGCTTCCCAGCAACCAGCTTCACTGAAGATTAATTATCTACCCATACATCCTCCCCATCAGGCAACTGTAACTTCATCAATAACAAAGGCCAAATCCCAATCTGTGTTTTAAAACTAAAGCTTATTCCCTTCTGAGAGTTATTTTCACTTTTCTCTCACACGAGCAGGCAAGGACTGGTTGGGGACATTCTTTACCTGGAAGCTGGGTGCCTTCCAACCACTGAGGACAGGGGATCTGGGGCTGTCTTTCATCACAGCAACAGAGGCATAAATCTTGCCTATTTTTAGGTGGAGTTTATCAGTTCATGACAGGATTTATCCTAATGGGGAACCTGATCTTGGGAGACTTGAGAAGTCCACTTCCAGTCTTGCATTCCTGTGGGTGGACCTGGGCATATCAGCAGAAAAACTTTTGTGAATGAATGAAGCTAAACTGGACTTCTTCACTGCTTTAAGTATAGACGAGGTATTATTAAGCATTTTATAATAATAATATTTTTAATATCTGAATGTCTGATTTCATGCCTAACATGAAAGTATAGTCTGAGCTAATAGTTTATGGTAACACTTAATTTTAAAAATGCCATCTTCTCAAAGGGAACCACACCTGAAAAGTGAACGCTTGAGACTATAACACACCTTTCTGTCTCAAATCCTTCTGTTTTGTTAGGAGCACCCTGGCATGCTGGTTTTACTCATCTTTCAGGCTCAACCCTAGCATGTGTTTTGGTTTACCCTCATTTTTCCATTTTTCCAATCTCTCTTCCTCTGTAACCAGTCTGTCATTTCTTGGTTCTGCAGAAACCCCAAAGGCTGTTTATCAGGAAAGTTTTGTTTTCCTTCCCTGGAGACAATGGCAGCTCTGCAACCTCATTCCTTTGGCCAAGCTGCTTTCTTCAGAGCACTCCCTTGCACAGGGTAGCTCTCTGGGTTGGCCTTGTGAGCCAGCTCTGCTCCTTGCTCTGTTTAGGGAAGGGAGTTGTGGCTGCTTCTCCAGGGACAGCAGGCTTGGCTCCATAAAATGCTGAACTGATTCATAGGATAAAGTGTAATTCTTTCCACAAACTAAGAAAATAGAATAGAAATGGCTACTAATCTGAAATATGTTAAATTGTAGTTCACAGCATTCATGCATCTCATAGTATCTTTAGAAAACTTTAAAAAAAACATTAGGTACTGTCTTGAAGAATTTTATCTTTAAATTCTGTGGACATTCACCCATCGAGAGAGCCCTTTAGCATCTGGCCGAACCAGCGTGTGGCTCCGTGTGTGTCCATAGAAATGCCCATGTGTGCCGATAAAGCAGCTACTTAGTTCTGGAGCTGTCACAAGGGGAAGATGTTTGAGGGAAAAGGAAGTAATGTAAATATTATGTTCAGTTGTTACGCTGGAGGGAAGGGATGCCATCCAGAGGGACCTTGACACGCTTGAGAGGTGGGCCAGTGCCAGCCTCATGAACAAAGCAGAGTGCAGGTCCTACACCTGGGTCGGGGCAATCTCAGGCACTGCTACAGGTTGGGTAGAGAAGAGATTCAGAGCAGCCCGGTAGAGAAGAGATTCAGAGCAGCCCTGCAGAGAAGGAGTTGGGGGTGTTGGTCAATGAGAAACAGAACATGAGCCGGCAGTGTGCGCTCGCAGCCCAGAAAGCCAACCGTATCCTGGGCTGCATCAAAAGAAGCGTGACCAGCGGGTCGAAGGAGGTGATCCCGCCCCTCTGTTCTCGTGAGACCTCACTTGGAGTATTGTGTACAGTTCTGGTGTCCTCAACATAAAAAGGAGCTGTTGGAGCAAGTCCAGAGGAGGGCCACGAGGATGATAAGAGGTCTAGAGCATCTCCCGTATGAAGACAGGCTGAGAGAGTTGGGTCTGTTCAGCCTGGAGAAGAGAAGGCTGCATGGATGCCTCATAGCAGCCTTCCAGTATCTGAAGGGGGCCTACAAGGATGCTGGAGAGGGACTCCTCATTAGGGACTGTCGTGGTAGGACAAGGGGTAATGGCTTCAAACTTAAACAGGGGAAGTTCAGGTTAGATATAACGAAGAAGTTCTTTACTGTGAGGGTGGTGAGGCACTGGAACAGGTTGCCCAAAGAAGTGGTAAATGCTCCATCCCTCGCGGTGTTCAAGGCCGGGTTGGACAGAGCCTTGGGCGACATGGTCTATTGTGAGGTGTCCCTGCCTGTGGCAGGGGGGTTCAGGCTAGATAGTCTTAAGGTCCTTTCCAACCCTAACAGTTATATGTTTCTGTATTTACGCTTTGGCATAAATTAACAGCCTAGGTACAAGCCCTCTACCCCAGCAGAGGGAGAAAAGGGTCTTGCTGGGTCCAGTCTCACTGGATGAAACACAGCCACAGTAATTCGCTCATAACAAATGTGCTATGCAAATTGCTCGTGTGAATATTTTAAAATTTCTCTATAAGCCTTGGACAAATCTTCCAAAACCACTGTTGTAAAATTGGGATTGACAGGCCTGGGATATGCCAATATAGATTAATCCCTGTGACAGCACTCCTGTGGCCATACCAACCCACTGCCAGGTCTCCATTCCTCTTGCCATGTGCTGGAGGAGCGTCAGCACCTTTCAGCACTTCCACCTTCCCCTGCACACCTGCCACATGCAAGGCAATGGGGGCTGCATCCTGCTCTGCTGTCCTGTGCCTTTTCCATCTGTATGCCGCTCTGGATTTAGCCATGAATCAGAGAAGGATTTAATTCTGTAAGTGCTTAAGTTCTCCCCTTGCTTTTAGTTTCACAAGTTTCCTTGGTTGACAAAGTGCTATGTCACAGCAAATTTGTTTCTTTGACATAGTTCCCAAGACACGTTGCTTCTATGAATGTGTGAGGCTTCTGCAAACATCCTTTAGATCATTACATTTATTGGCATAAAGCACGAATATGAGCATGAGCCTCCTCTACCAGTTACTCTTTTTTTTCTAAGCAATTTGAGTTTTGTTTCTGGACTTTTTTCTCATCTCTTCTAGGAAATACATGATTAAATGTCTGTTATTTAGTCAATACCATGAAGCTTCTCTTATCTGTTAGCCAGCAACATAATCTGAACTCAGCTGGAAGAAAAATTGGAGCAATTATCTAGGGGGAAGGGGAAAGGAAATAGGTTTTGCTTGTAGATAGCTTTATAACATCTGTATCTCAGTCTTTCTGTTTGTTTTGTTTTGCTTTCAATTCACTAAACGTCATAGGAAGCAAATTCTGGACACTGCTGCAAAATCGTTTTTTGTTGTATGAAGAAGGGAAAGCATTTTCCTCTAACTATATAACCCTCAAACTGCAACATGTTTTGCTTTATATTTGTAATGGAAATGCAAAGTTTCTAGCTCACGTCTAAAGATTTGCTGCAGCCTAAATCTCAGAATAAAGTTCCCAGTCAAAAATTGGTTTTGTGTGTGTCAAAGGGGTTTTTTTATAGCCATGTTGTATAATCACCTGCAAAAAAAAAAAAAACCCAACCCAAAACCAAGGAGTAGTATATTGGAAGACTCTTTCTTTCACTAGCTCAGATACTGAACACACACTTATCAGACACAATTTAAATCAGTGTTAACAACAGTAGTGCAAAAGTGATAAAGAGAAGATGGCAGCACCTGGGAAATCCTACTGTTGCCTTTTTTGTGTGTGTGTCTCATCAAAAAGAAATTAGTCAAATGGGAAAATTATAAATACTTAAAATTCAAGTTTCTGGTATTGAACTACAATTCAATACAAACTTGAGCTACAAGATAGCTTATTCAAATTTTGTAACAAAATGTCTTCATCAGTTTTTATATAAGATACAAATGGCATTTCTGTTACTTGAGGAATAGCAAAATCAAAACTAGTCTGACAGCATGATCCCCTGAGGAGACTCAAGCAATAAAGAGGCTTTGTCTGTGACAATAAAAACCAGCAACTACTCTGCTTTCACTAAGTTTCAAGGCACTCACTCCTTTTCTTGAGACTTGGGACCATTTCAGTCAAAGCCCAAGTAAACTGAGAAGTCCTCATTAGGAAAATCTGTATGTAAATCCTGGTGTCTGAATTGCAGCAAATGGCCTTCATAGTCATACAAAGGTAACCACTGACAGTCTGGAATAAGGAATTTACTTTGCTGGGGTGTTGGGGATTTTTTTTAGACAGTAGGAAAGGGGCAATTGGTTAAGTAAGTGTTTATCATCACTGTGAAATATATGGGACAGGTAACACAGAAAGTAGCTCCACAGAAAGTAGCTTTTTCATCTGCCCCCGTATCTTCCATTTTTGTGGAGATGTTTGTTCAGCAGTTATATTTATTTGTTATATTTAAGTGCTGGAAGTAACTGACATTTTTTGATTGGTGAAACTGGAAAATATGACTTGAAGGAAATTGGAAGTTCTTGCTCTCAATAAGAGAGTAATTAGCAAACTTCATGATGTGCATAAAACCCTAGGGAGGAGTTTACAGCATTTTTTTCCGAAGACAGTTTCTAAAGAGAGAGAGTACAAGAGACACTTTCTCTATTAACATTATTTAGATGAACCGTATGGCATGATCTAGTTTTGGTTTCTAATTACTTTAGCTCTCCATTTAATTCCATTCTCATAAAACTTGATTCCATTCAATGAAAATCTCAAGTAAGCTTTAGTCAGAGTCTTAATTTTATATAGCATTAGAAAAAGGAGAAATTTCAGAATTAAAAACTGACAAAACATGCTGCATGACATGTGGCAATATAGAAAATGCATTCAAGGGTGTCCTAAGTTGCATGCCCAGTAAGCCCTAGCCTAGTAGTCAAATATTATTTGGCTTAAGAATTATTTGATTGCTTTCACAAATTATTAATTAAATGTGTAGGTGGTCCTATACGTATATAGAACTGCAGCAGTTATGCAAACATTTTATGGCATGTGCTGGAATATGTTGTTGCATCTACAACTCTTTTGCAATTTCTGGAAATTGGTGTCATAATTATGATAATAGGTCACACGGATTGTATATAAAGTAATAGCAGCGCTTGCCATTGTCTCTTAAGAAGGCCAGTTCGCTTTCACTCCATCTCTCCCTCTGTCTCCCATCCATACACATGTATGTGTTCACATTCTTGTTAGATGAATATTCCTGAAAAACCTTGTCCTTAGACAAGAAAATGGGGTTTAGTTCACTGTTATTTAACTGGTTAACTAATGGAGCAGGTAATATTTTGTGCCTGCCATCTGAGAATATAACTTGCCAGTCACAATGTTGTTACTTTTTGGAGCCCTTTGTGACATTTACCTTTATGGGAACAAAATACTCCTGAGTTCCTTCTTTTTCTGCCTAACATAAACAGCTAAACTGCAATTAGAGCAGCAAGGAGACCAAAAGCATTGGTCCTCTAGTGAGTATGTTAAACACTAGGCTAAAGACCCCAGATGCTGGATGAGAGTTTTAAGCACTAAACTGTTGGTTGCAAAGGCACTGGCTTAATTTTCATCAAAGGATGGGTAGTCCTTTGAACTTCAATGATTATTTAGTTGTTTTTGGTTTTCTACCCTAAATGAAACACACTAAGTGAAATATTTTGCTCAGTGCAAAACAAAAGCTTAATGTCAGCAGGCAAACCAAAATAAAAACAATAAATAAGCAAATATTGTTCAATTCAAAAATATTTTTATTATTTAGGTTCAAAGAAAGGATTCACGTAAAGGACAAAAATAATGACTGAAAATAAATTATTAATATGACCTTTTTACTGCATTTTAAAAAAACTACATCCCTCTTAGGGCTTAGTTCAACAAACAGCTTAATCTGATTTTAAGCCTCATTGCTGCCCAAAGTCTCCCCACCTCTGTTTCTGCCCTCCCCATTGTGTCAGCCAGGTGAGCTCAGCCACTTCCCCAGGTGGCCACACCAGCTTCTGTGGAAAACAGGAAATACCTTTTTTCTTTTTGGCAGCATGATCCCAGGGCAGTTTAACCCTGGGATCCACTGTGAAACAGTGGTGTGTCTCACAATAAATGTCTTTCCTCCTGTGTGCTTTCCTATCCTGAGAAATGTCAGCTATTGTTCCAACATGATGCTGCATTTGTGTTTTATAACAATACTTGGTTCATTGAGGCAAGCCTAGTTGATGGGCTTTATAGCTGTCAGCACAAGCATACATGGAGTAGCTCTTTGTGAGAACTTTCCAGATCACCTGAGTTTAAGATTTTTTATGTTTTTAGTGGAATTCCTATAAAAACAATTTGTTTTCCATGAAACTTTTGGTTTGGTTTGGTTTTGTGATTAGATTGTAAATGTCGCCAGAGGACTGCTAGGTATCTTGCTGGTTAGTTTCTCAACAAGGTGCTTCAAAGCACAGTGGGACAAAAAACTTTAAAATAATATTTTAGTAAGTAACACGAGTATTTAAAACTTCTAAAAAAGTTTACTTTTAGTCAAGATTGGGGCAGATAGTCTTATCAGCCTGACCTAAAGCAGTTTAGATATCCTGGCCAATTCTTTATTCACAAAAATTCCTAAGTAGCTAGAGTAAGTTGCTGTATTTTAGCAGTGACCTTTGTTTAACCTGCTCCAAGACTGCCTCTAAACACAGTTCTCTTAGTTAGAGATAGATGTGGAATGCAAATAAAAACAAAGCCTCTGGCACACTTGAAATGGGAGATGACTATTCCTTTTTCTTTTGCACTGATTCGGAGTAAAGGAGTTGTAGGTGATCCATTCAGATGGCAATATGATTAATATCACATATTTCCAAAGGCATTGTTTATCATAATAGATAAGATCAGTTTTACACTTAGACTGCATAAACTCTGAAAAAGCTTTATTCCAAGAGTTGCTTTTGCTCTACAGAAGACAAAACTGAATAAACCTGTAATATCAAACAGGCATATGAAGTGAAAGAAGTTTGAATCCATGGCTTTAATTCAGCCCAGTCATTCATAAAAAGAAAAAGAAGACATGTATTCATAAATGCATATTAGTCATTATCCTTTGTATTTCATTAAATAAATTAATGAAACATGGATGATGTTAAAAGATTATTTCAATGTATGGGACTCTATGAAGAAAAGTTTTTTGCTTTACAACATGGAGTAATTAAAAAAATAATAGGCCTCTCTTTAGTTGAGTATAATTCTTTAATTCATCTACACTCTCATCCAAGAAAACATGACAAGAAAGTTTTCCTAGACGTACTGGACATAATATGTCATCACTTTAGTTTGGTTTTTTGTTTGATTTTGGTTTTCTTCTGTTTCCAGGTTTGGTATAAGAAGGAATTCAGGCTGAAAATCTAGAGTGAAATATGTGGCAATGATGTTATAATTGTTAAGTGGAATCATTGCAATTTGCTTTTCTGATAGTTTTGTTTATTTGTGAGCATATAGTAATTCTATAACCATGAACTCAAACACATAAAGTAAAGTTGATATCTCTTCCTTACTTGTATGGCCACAGTTGCAAAGAAATTATTTTCGAGGCACTGAGACCATTTTTAAATAGTAAAGCTGAAACTCAAATTCATACCCCACTTTCCAGAGATCACAATCTTTATGCAACCTACTTTCTTCCATTTTGCATAACCAGCGGAGGACTAGTGAATAAAACTTACTCTGGTTTTGATGAAATTATCCCAGAGAGTGTAGTCTTTAAAAAGCAGACCACCCTAATTTAGGGTATCTTATTTTGCTTGACTTTTAGAGATTATTTGCCAAAAAGTCACATGTTCATTTCCACTTGCGGACAAAATTGCCTCACCCATAAGGAGTCTCAGAGGGAAAGTTTTGCTTCTGCAAGGAAAATTCACTAAAAAATCCTTTGATTCCAGTATATTATTTAAGAAAGTTTTCACAGGTATGAATCTAGCCCTCTCACGCTCTGCCCGTAGAAGCTCCCCTGTAACCTTGAACCTCTAGTCATGTTGTAGTTCTGTGATTTCCCAAACATCTGCTAGGGACTTTGAAACCACCACATTCATTTTCTTACGACCTGAGCTGCAATTTAACTTAGGTCTCTGAAGATGAAAGCCAAGGAAGCCTCTGCAGAGAGCAGGACACTTTCCAAAGCAGTTCTCAGCTTGTGGAGCTCAGAACAGCTGGCCTGCTCTCCCCTTCGGGTCAGGAGGGCTTGTATCCAGCTCCCTGTCAGACATCTGAGGAACCCCCATTTTTCTTTTTTTTCTACAACCACTCCCTGAGGCAAGGGCCAGCAGCCCCTATCCATCTCTCTAGAAAACCTGGAAAGAACCCTGAATGGTTTTACTTCTTTTTTATTTTTTTCAGTAAACTGTTTGAGGTCTTTGGATATTACAGAAATAGGAATAAATTCACCACAAAACCAGCATGACTAGAATCAGTCCTTTCTTGCTTGTTTGTAGTAGAAAAGTCATCATTTTTGCTAAATCATAACAAGGCCTCCTAGTCAGCTTTAAAACTAACTGAATGGACTAGAAGTTTATAAAAATGATACCACAAAACACAAAGCATTAGAATTGAAGTAGTCCTGTACATGGATTTTAAGGAATTGGTTGATTCCAAAATGAAGTGTATTTATATCAGTAATATTTTTTACAGAAGATGTCCTAAAGTCTAGCATAAACTCTCAAGCAATAGATATCTCAGATTAGAGAGTCATTATTCATCTGGGAAGCCCAGATGAAGTCTGCTTTCTATGGTTCAGAACCTCCCACAACCAAAGTGAGCCTCCAGACTTTTAATGAACTCCTTGGAAAGAGGGTTTGCTTTTAATGTGGAAAAATGTAGAATGTAAAACCTCAAATATTTTCACCAGACAGAACTCGCATTCCTTGGCCAGCCCCAGCTGGAAGTTATTGTCAAGGTTGCTGTTCATCAAAGGACTCAAGCAGAAGGCAGAGCTTTATTCTGGTATTTCTGTAGCACCTGTACAGTGAAGCCTTGCTCCATGCCTGTGGCTCTTTGGTCTGACATATGACTCCTCAGAAACATACAAGTAAATAATATTCAATGGTAATCTCACAAATAGTCCCTTTAGGGCTACAGTTAATATGGTGTACTTAAAGCTAGGCATGTGCTCAATTATAAAGTTATTACTGAATCAGAGGCCTTGTAGGCTGAAAATTTGATTAAGGAGTATTTCAACTTGAGAAAAGCCCCCAGATTAAATGTGGGGGTTTTCATATAAAGCTCAGACATTTCAAATAATTTTGGAATATTCTTTTCACTTTTAATAAGCTTGTGCGAGTAATAACATTGGAAATTTCTTCAAATGAAGTTTATGAAAGAGTAAACTTTTCAGATTTCAAAGAAAAAGTCTACAGTCAGTGCACAAGAAATCCAAAGTTTTTTTCCATGCATTTATTTTCTTAGAAGGTTTTAAGATTTAATTAATATGTTATTATTCAATCAGAGCATTAAATGATGTTGATTTAACCTTCCTGTAACTCTATGTTTCATGACAGTTACCCCAAAGATTAATTAGATGTGCTCAACAAAATGAATTAGTGATGTAAATGGTGATAGAAGTAACACTTTGGGTGGAAGCTACTCAAAAAACCTGTGAAGCGCTACTGTAAGTAAGTGCCAAAGTTGGCTCTGGTGGGAACAGACCTCAGATCTGACACAGACGGAGTTGCTCCCATGTACACTGGATATAATCGCTGCCCCTGACTGAGCTCATTTGGGATTCCCTGCTCCTTGGTGGAATTTTAGTCCACTAGTGAAACTGGAGTCAGGGCTGGGGAAACTGGTGCGCTGGACAGCATGTTGAAAACAGCTCTGCAGAATTTCATGCCAAAATACGGTTCATGACGGAAGGGTGTGATGCAGACAGAGTGGTGGGATGACGAGAAGAGGAAGAATAGGAGGGACAGTGGTGGTTGACTTCTAGGCTCCCTGAGTGGTCAGTGGAGAGACACTGGTGCTGCCAGAGGCTTTGGGTGAGCTGCTTCTATCTCTCCTTATGGACCATGGTGGGAAGACAGGCAGAGCAAAGAGTTAATGTAAGGAGATAAACAGGCACCTAAAACTGCACTGTAGAAGTACTTACTACATCTTCACTTACTGTCTGCAGATCTCCCCAGCACTTTCAGAGCCATCTGATCCCTTCCAGAAACAAATATATTTTCTCTTTATAATCCTGATATCTTAATTAATAGTTAAGCCTATAAAATATGCAATCAACTTTAATTTTATGAAGATTTGAGAAGGATAATCCAAAACCTTAATGAAAACAGGCCTTTGTATACAAGTTCCCTCTTTGCCTGGGGGATTTCACATAAGAAGGTTATTTGTAAAATTGGCCATGGTCCAAATTCCAATATATACGCATTTGCTTAATCTTAATAAGCTCCATAATGTGCTTACAGGTAAATGCATGTTTAAACATATTGTTGGAAGAAAAAAAAATAAAGGCTGAGGCTGATCAAGGGATTCATCAGACTGAAAAATAACCAAGGGGAGGCTATAATTACTATATAGTTACTTGCCACCTGGAACTATTCCCTGCTGTAGCTCACACTAGCTCTTACTAGCTCAACATAAAAGGTGACATGGCCCTAGACAAACCTAGAAGCGATTGGTCTAGGATGCAGAGATGAAGGCTGTTCCACCTTCTCAGAAAAGTGCAAATGGAAACAGCTCTGAAATCACTTCTTTAAATTTCTCTTTATTCTATGATTAGAACTTTTTGCCTTTTTCTCTGACTCTTTATCCATACATGTAAGATATACATAGTACTGCTGGTGGGGAAGTACGTTTTTCTTGTCATATAGAATGTTGACTTTTCACTGCAAAAAAATCAGTCTTCCCCAGAAACAAAACATTTTCAGCTGAGAACCAAAACTTTCCCATTTGAAGTTTTCTTATTTTTTCACAAAAGTCAATATTTTCCATAGATGTGAGGTTTTTTGCATTAAAAAATTTCACTGGCTCATATATTTATACTGTAGAAAACTACATGAATAGTACAGATATTATTTTCTATCTATCATGAGGCAAAGTGGTAATAATAAAGAGTCAATACACACGACTTGGTAATGTCGTTTGGATCTTTGGTATCTTTGGTTTGAATTTTTCAGGAACCACTATATGGACAATGAAAATAATAAACAATATTTTCAAGTGCAAATTCAGCAAATCAAACTTTAGGAACCATTATGAAAGTAACCAAGATGAAGTGGAGAACCTGTCGTGCCACTATGCCACTCCATAGTTTGCACCTTGAATACTTAGTATGGTTCTGTTCCCCATATCAAAAAGGAGATGATAGACCTGGCAAAGTTTCAGAGAAGAAAAAGAAGGATGATTGAAGGTATGGTACAACTTTCATACAAGGGAAAACTGAATCACTGAAGAGTCTTCTATGTAAGAAGACTTCTTTTATAGTGATCTGGAAAAGCACAAGCAGCACAGAGATTGTGGATAGGTACCAGTAGTTCACTGTCCTTTCCAGTAAAAGTACTTGGGATCATTACATGCAGCTGGAAGGAGACAGGTTCAAATACCTCTAGAGGAGGCAGTTCACTTGACTGCGAGTTAAGTGCTGGTGCACACTGCTGTAGGATGGTGGGCATACTTCAAGTTTGCAAGGGCTGAAGAAGAGACTAAAAAAATCCACAGATGACTCTTCTGAGGATTAGTAATGATGTAGAAATTGTGTCTGGTTCAAGAAAATTCTGAGCTGCAAAAGGATAGAGGATGAGAAAATAATCACAGATATCATCATGTATGTTGGGACTTCTTCCTAAGATGCTTTACTAGTAGATGCTGGCACTAACAGGATATTTCACTAGATGGACTGTCTGATGCAGTACTTCTGCTTTTACATGAATTAGTATTTACTGCAGTCCTATATACGGCTTGAAACAACTGTTGAGTTAAGCAGCTCCTGAAGAGCCTTCACTTCTCACTGATATCTGCTGTAACTGACATCACTCAGAACTCACAGGACCACCTTTTCTCACTTGAGTTAGAAATAACTGATAAGTATCTATTTGCAAGTCTTATCTCCTACAAACAAGACCTTTAGACTTGTTTCAGTATTTCACAAAATCCAAGACAGGGAAAAGAAGAATAACATAGAGATTATACAGAGAAAGGAGAGGAAAAAAAAAACCAAACACCAAAACTAATATTTTAGAAATGGCAGTTTTTTAGTTGGGAAAAGGAAAATGTCAAAGGTTTTCCTAATCATAATGGCTTGCTTTGCAGGTAAATGCATCCCGTCAAGAAACCAAGCTGATGGAAGAATGTGACCAGCTCATTGAAATAATACAGCAAAGACGACAAATAATTGGAACCAAAATCAAGGAAGGAAAGGTAAAAGCTTTTCTTCTTTAGACCATAAGTAGGTCAATACTGCTTCCTCATACTTCTGGATTTTTGACCTCAGGCACTACTAATACAAATTTGTAAAAGTCCTTATGTAGTCCTGGGTGCTGCTGCTTTCATGTAAAGAAGAATGAAATATATATCAATCTTGATAGATTGGTATGCTAGACCTCAACACTTTATTTGACATTTACTTTACTAAATGTGATTATGATTTTTGAGGGTAAACACAGAAATTATGCCACCATCAGTAAATGATAATAAAATGATGACTAATTAATGATTCCTTCACTCTGTTACATGGCTGACAGTGTTTCCTCCAAAGTTTTTATTTTCACAAAGTATCACAACAGTTGGTATCATGGCTGTCAATTATCTGCATGAATATTTTAGTCTAGATACTTTATTTGTTAAAATATTATAACATAAAAAATTGTTTCAGTCGTCATCCTTAAGAATAGGAAGTCTAACTTATTTACAAAAAAAGTTATTCAAAAACATGCAGGAATGCAATGAAGGATGCATTTCTAATTACTGAGGCACAATTATTAGCGACAAACGTATTGAACAGGAAACATCTCTGATATTCAAGTTACAACACATGTTGCTAGCTACCTGTTAACTCAGAAACACATTAGAGTTGAATTAATATCCTTATTTTCTAGGTTCATGGTGTTTACTCTTTAACTGCTAAACTAACTAAGTCAAATATAAACTCTTCTTGTGTGGGAAAAGCTCAGGAAAGGAATAATGTCAAGAGCAGGTTAAATGGTTCATGTGGCTGTCAAGATATTCCAATTAACTTGAAAAAAAAAGCCTGTAGGCAAGGGCTGACTTAAACACGTTTGAAACCACAGGTACTGTATGCTGTGTGACAGAACCTGAATTTCCTCATGCTGTTAACAAAACATAATTCCCTTCAAAATTGAAAAGATGGCCTTCTGCACTATTGTTTCAACTCTGGTTCTCGGTGCAGTGAGACCAGCTGTGCTTCCAATGAAGCAGAAAACTTTCCACTAATTTGGATTTGTTCTATATACATGAGTTGCTTTTAAAAAATCTATTGCTTGCAAAGATGTGTTCTGATGTCCATTAGAGCATGGAAGATTTATAATACAATTGACTCCAAATTTATTTGAATATAGCAGATACCAGAATCTATCCCTATTCTTTGTTCTACTTTGTTCAACCAAAAGTGGTATCAGTGGAGGTCCAGTAAAGTTCTGGAATGCTTTGCTCCAAATGTTACGTATGTTGAAAGTTTTCAGGCCTTCAAGCCACCCATGTGAAAAGCCACAGGAAATTCTGTCCAATGTATCTTTTTAAGAGGGCCCGTGACTAAGAATCTTTCTGGAAGGTAGTGCATGATGAATTTGTCTTTAGGACTATAGTTATGGATACAGAGCTGGAAATAGGTATAGTCCTAGCTATGCCTGCAAGGCTGCAGATTCACATACATGAGCCTGACACTGTGGTAGAGCTCCATCCTTAATCTCACCTATCACCCAAACCCTACAAATTCTCACAGAGCATGTAACAGGGAAAATAAACAAACAAATAATATCAAACAGATAGATAATTTTGGTGCAGACATCATTCCTGCCATTGGGAGAGTGGGTGGGGAGTTGGTGAGATGAGACTCTTCCTTTTAAAGTTTATCATCATTCAACTTCTTCAAGAAGATAGAAAAAGAATCAAACAAACAAAAAACATTGTTCATATATAGACCCACAAATCATGACATGCCTTATAATTGCTAAAAGCTCACAAGGTAGCATTTATTTCAGTTTATTTTAGTTTCGTTAATCAATAAGTAAGTAAAGAGATGAGCTACTTAATACTGCAATGAACTTTTCCCTGATTAGGCTTGTGGAGACCCAATAGTAATCTCTGCAAACGCAGTTAGAGAAAACATTATGGCATTAGTCCCTACTAGAAGCTTATCAGAACATTAGCATTATCAAAATCTTTATGCTTTCCCACCATTTTTCTCCCTTTATTGTTTCTATATTTAGAAGAAATACCAATATTACAGGACAGTATCAGTTGGCCAGTGTTTTCCTTTTGAAAGTGTTCCAAAAGGTTTATTTTCCTACTAGTTTCTGTTGTTGGGTAGGTGCACTAAGATACCCTTATCTCTGCCTAGGATGCAATTACATCTGAAATTAAACTCAGCAACTTCATAGCTAGAGCCCTAACTGCTGAGATTGGAAATGTTATCTTGATTATAAATTTAGATATTTCTGCCAATCCACTTGGTTGTAAGTTTTCTCATTTTGCATGTAACTGGGTCTTAATGTCTTTCTAAACTCCAGGATTATTTCATTTCCTTCCTATTTCTTACTCCTATTCAAACTATGATCCTGATGTGATAACAATGGGAGAAACTCCCAGAACTTTCAGGAACTTGAAGTTTTGCTAGCCAGCATTGTCTTTAAATAGAGGATTGGCTGTGCCCCTCCCTAACCTTTCAGCTAATGTTTACAGTCACATCTACTGTGTTTGTCTTCAGCACATATGTTTGCAGTAATAACAATCAGCTAGCTCTCTAGCACTACTGCACTTTTGTCCAGTTAAAAATATCCAACAAGAAAACACCCTGTTTGATTAAAAGCACATAATGAAAAGGGGGGAGGTGTGTTGCTAGTAGAATTGAACAACCTTTTTCTGTCAAATTTATTTTCAGATTATTTTTTATGAAACTCTCCTCAGTAATAGGAAAAAAAGAAAAGTAGTTAATCTATAAGATGCCTTTAACACAGATCTCATCACTTCAGGGAAATGGTTATCTAAATAGCCCTTAGTTATCACACAAGCAGAAAGTACCAGGAAATGACGTTTCTTCTGTAGGAAAGTAGGACAGCTGTGCTTGTTTTGGCTCTCCCCTGTTGTTTTCCATGTGGAAAATTTGAGGCAGAAAGGCTGTGCCTGTCCCCTTATTAAAAATGTTACGTGGCTACATGGGGCTCACCATCAAGCTAGTGTGAAAGCAGCTCTTGTCAGCGAAGCCATCCATCTTAACTTCCCCTTTGCATTCCAGCTTTGCCTCAGAAGTGCAAATGCAATTATGATTTGTGACCTTAGAGATGTGACCGTTTTCTTATGTTTCCACTCTAGGTGGTGAGGTTGAGAAAACTGGCTCAGCAGATTGCAAACTGCAAACAGTGCATTGAGCGCTCGACATCCCTCATCTCTCAGGCTGAACAGTCACTGAAGGAGAATGACCATGCTCGCTTCCTGCAGACTGCTAAAAATATCACTGAAAGGTAAAGAAGATGTCCTCTCAAAAAACACAAAAACCTCAGTTTAAAGCAGACAGGTTCTCATAGTTGCTGTATTGTCTTGTCCCACCACAGATGTGGTCAAAGGCAGGGGATTAATTGACGCGTTCCCCCAAAACACTACTTTGTGCTGCACCAGAGTGGGAAGGACTTTACTGTACTGCTAAATCAAAGCATTTCTTCGAAAAGAGGATCAGTCAAAGAAGGTTGCGAAATGAGTCGGAACAGTGATAGCATGCACAAAGGAAGGAGGTTGCCAAGTAGATGTCAGGTGCTAAACATACAAAAAAAAAAAACAGGTTTCTGGAGGCTGAAATCAGTCAGCAAGTACACTCCTTAGAAGAAATTCTCAATTATCTTAATGGATTCATATTCTTCACAAAATAACGAGCGGCAAGGTAACAAAATTTGTAACGTTAGGAACCTGCAACATGCCTCTCTGATGCAGCCCACGCAAACAGTCGGAGATTCAACAGCCTGAGTGTCCAGAAGTTATGGCAGCTGCTGTGTTGAGTCCCTGGGTGCAGGAAATTTCTAATGCTTCTAGGATCCTAGCTCCTTTTCAGCATGCCAGATATATCAAGGAGTCAAAAACAAGCGAGCAAGTCTTTCCAGAAATCTGTGCTGTCAGAAAATTTGGTCTGGTTTTCAGTGCGATACTGTAAAGGCTGAAACATTACACTGAATTTCAGCAGTATTTTCTGAAGAAAAAATGGTCTGTTGGAATTATCAGCCTGTTCAGCCATCAGTCAGAGAAACAAAAAAGAAAAAAGAGAATGTATCCGGACAGTGAAGAAGAAAACTATAACGATTATGCTCATTCATTTAGCTATTTTTTAATCTCTGGGTTCACATTATATCTTCACATTGGCCAGCCATTTTTTGATGATTTAAAGCATTAAATTCCCTGCTTTTATTATTTGCTCTTTTAAGTCTATCACTTACGCTAGAGTGCTGTATGCAGATCCTCTGAATATAGGGTTTCAACAAAGCTATTTAATCAACTTATAAATAAGCCAGCAACACTATGTTGCTCATTACAGATTCAGAAAATTGAAAATCTGTTGAGAAAAGCAAGGCAAAGGAAGGGAAGGCAAGGCAATGGATCACGTGATCTGTCAGATTTAAATCTTGGTTTATATTCTGTCATCAAGGTACATTGTGGCATCATAACTGAAGCTGATAGTAAATCTACCATATGAGTATGATGAGTAAAAAGCTGAAGGTGGGGGGTGCGTCCTTTTTTCAGTATTCAGGGGAACAAGCAGTAGGGCAGAAACATGTGGAGACACAAAGCTTTGTAATTGACTATTGGAGAATATTAAGAGAAGCTCCATTTTGAACTTGTAAACAGGAACAGTTGCATCATAAATACAGTCACAAGAGAGACACTCAGAATGCAGAAATGAGACCAGCTGACATATGCGCCCAATCAGACCTAATTCTTGACTATCACAGATTGCTGTCTGTAATGAGATGGCTGTGAACACCTTGAAATTCAGAGAATCATATCAAGTGAATAAAACTGGGGGGGAAAAACACCAAGTGCTTGTAGACAAATTGCAAGTGGAAAAAAAGACTAAGTCTGATTAATAAATTATTCCCCACATGTAATACTCGGAGTTCTCATGTAGTGAGCAATATTTTGTTTGCTTCTAGAGTGCTCATGTAACAGTCTCTCCAGGGCCCTGAGCTCCAGCAACTAAAACAGTCTCCTGAAATTATGCTCATTGCATTTCTTAATCCACATATTTCAAAGTAATTGCAGTATAATATTCTCTGTTGTAAGCACAACAGGTAACTATGTAAGCAAAGACATTACATGCACTACAGTAATATAGGTCGTGCATTATTTACAGTGGGAGAAACACATTTATCCTATAAAACCCTTTCCTACCAAGTAGCGTCAGACAGAGCAGGCAGAATTACAAGAGGAAATTCAATCCTCTAAATCTAACATGGTGACATGCTGCCTGAAACTGCAAACTGCTGAGCTCACCAAAAACTGGCTTTAACACATGTACTCACAGCCCACTGTTTGTGTAGCCCCAAACACCAGTCCAAAAGGGCCTGGTGGTATGGTCTTCTTATGTGTGCTTTATGGAGGTATAAAAAGAAGCTCTTAATCTTAGATACCTCACGCTGGCGTGTCAGCAAGGCCTTTGTTAATTTTGCATAGGGGTGTATCACCCTGAGTTTGCTCCAAGAAATGCATGTGGTTTTTTTCCTACTAGGTGTAAAAATGCCATAGTGTAACTGCAGACAAACTATTGGGGGATGAGGGAGAATAAAAAGAAGAGGTGAAAGAGTTCAAGGAATTTTTCCCTCTAAAGACATGGGGCAAAAAGCACTTCAATTATCCTCTCTAAAAAAACCCAACCAAAACATTTTACCTGTACTAGGATCTACTTCAAACTACGTTCTACAACCACAGCTGCAAGAGAACAGTACTGAAAACCGTACAACAAGAATTATTGACTAGGAAACCTCCTCAGCACAGTTTTTGAAGACTATGCTGAAGACAACGGGATGTGCAGCTCAGTTTTTTACTTTCCTAACTGTATTTTCCTAAAATACTACACAAGAAAGATATGAAAACACAGCTCTTGGGAAGCATTTGGCCTGGTAGCCAAATTTTAGCCCTGTCTACAGTGAAATACTGTAATTTGGAAAAATGTTAATTGAAGCAATTAAAATATTTTGATCTGATGTGTCATGAGTGATAGAAAACTGATATGCATTGTGTGCATGGTTGTATGTTTACCTCCAAACTGGAACAAAGTTCTGTGGTATAATATGAGGTCTAATAATCTCTTTGCTTAAATGGACCAAACTTGCTGTAAACATATCCAGTATTCAGCTCTCCAGTAACATGTATTTTGAGATACCAAGCTGAAGGACCTGAAAAATCAGTCCATAGCTGAAGGACCTGAAAAATCAATCCATCCTGGTGCCTGTTTTCTTGTGAAAGCTCATCTCTTTAAATTAATACAGCTGGACAGACAAAAAGTGGATGTTGCTCCTGAAATGAAGTGGGCAAGGAAACTTTTCAGTTTTGGAGGAAACTTAAGTATACACACATGCTTTGGAGGGAAAAGCCTTTCAAAATAAACTGCTGACATCTGCTTGTTTTATCTCTCCCTTGTGCTTTTGAAGTTAACAGCAGTGTGCTGTGCTGAACAACTCAGGAGGTGTAGGGGATCTGCACCAAGCCCTTGGGACAGCAGTGCCAAGGAATGCCTGGAGCAAAAAGCTGCTTGGGAAAACAAGGGTTGGGAGAGATGCAGAATCTCTCAGGATTGCTTAAAACACAGATAAAAAGGTGCTATTGCTACTTTGTTTCAATGGGTGACTAGAAGGGACAATTCAAAGTATACTGTTGCTTAATCAATATTTTATTAAAAACTTACAGGACACTGCATATTAGGCAAAAGCTGAGTAGTAAGAGATTTTTACTGGAGGTTTTGCTTGCAAAAATAAGTGTCAGGAGAAGCTCCTAACTTAAACCATATAAATAGAATACGTGTAAAAGTTTTTGTCAAGCTTCTTGAGAAGCAATAGCAATCATAATGGTCAGGTCCTACCTTGATGTCAAAGTTGTTGTCTTGCATGCTAAAAGAGTTCTTCTTTTCATTGTAGGGTTTCCATGGCAACTGCATCTTCCCAGGTTCTAATTCCTGAAATTAATCTCAACGATACTTTCGATACCTTCGCACTTGATTTTACCAGGGAGAAGAAATTATTGGAATGCCTTGATTATCTTACAGGTAATTTTTTTCTCCAGCTGCTACTATCATATGTTCCTCTCAAAATAGCAGTGATTGGATCTTCTTCGTTTCTTTCTGTGGTCAGTTAACTTCAGTTGGCTGCTAGGTGCCCACCAAGCCACTCTCTCACTCCACCTCCTTAGTAAAATGGGATGAGAAAATAAGATTAAAAGCTTATGGATTAAGATAAGGACAGGGAGATCACTCCACAATTACTGCTACAGGCAAAACAGACTCAGCTTGGGGAAGATTAATGTAATTTATTGACAATCAATTGTAAAAGTAGGATACTGAGGAATAAAAACAAAACCAAAAACGTATTCTCCCCACCCCATCTTCTCAGGCTCAACTTCACTTCCACTCTTCTACTTCCTCCTTCCAAGTTGCACAAGGGGATAGGGAATGGGAGTTGCAGTCAGTTCATCACACATCATCTCTAATGCTTCTTAGTCCTCACCTTCTTCTCCTGCTCTGGCATGGGCTTCCTCCCACGCTATGCAGTTCTTCATGAACTTCTCCAACCTGTGGACTTCCCGCAGGCTGCAGTCTTCCAAAAGCTGCTCTAGCATGGGTCCTTTCCATGGGGTACAGTCCTTCATAACTTGCACATAAACCCAATACACTTTACCTCTTAAACCTGAATATATTACCCCCAGCAGCCCCAGAATGCCCCAGGAAACATTAGGTGCTACAGAGCACAACTGGGTGCACAAGTCCATAGGACCTGATGAAATCCATCCGCAGGTCCTGAAGGAGCTGGCAAATGAAGTTGCTAAGCCAATGTCCATCATATTTGAAAAATCATGGCAGTCAGGTGAAGTTCCCGATGACTGGAAGAAGGGTAATATAACCCCCGTTTTCAAGAAGAGGAAGGTGGAGGACCTGGGGAACTACAGACCAGTCAGCCTCACCTCTGTGCCTGGCAAAATCTTGGAACAGTTTCTCCTGGAAAACATGCTAAGGCACATGAAAAACAGCGAGGTGGTTGGTGACAGCCAACATGGCTTCACTAAGGGGAAATCCTGCCTGACCAATTTGGTGGCCTTCTATGATGGAGCCACGGAACTGATGGACAGGGGCAGAGCAGTTGACGTCATCTACCTGGACTTGTGCAAAGCGTTCGACACTGTCTCGCATGACATCCTTGTCTCTAAATTGGAGAGACACCAATTTGACAGATGGACCACTCGGTGGATAAAGAACTGGCTCGATGGCCGCACGCAGAATTGTGGTAAATGGCTCGATGCCCAGTTGGAAAACAGTAATGAGTGGTGTCCCTCAGGGATCCCTGTTGGGACCGGTCCTGTTCAACATCTTTGTCGGCGACACGGACAGTGGGATTGAGTGCATCCTCAGCAAGTTTGCCAATGACACCAAGCTGTGTGGTCCGGTTGGTACACTGGACGGAAGGGATGCCATCCAGAGGGACCTTGACACGCTTGTGAGGTGGGCCGATGCCAACCTTAGGAAGTTTAACCAAGCCAAGTGTAAGGTCCTACACCTGGGTCAGGGTAATCCCAGGCACAGCTACAGGTTGGGTAGAGAAGAGATTCAGAGCAGCCCTGCAGAGAAGGACTTGGGGGTGTTGGTTAATGAGAAGCTTAACATGAGCCAGCAGTGTGCGCTTGCAGCCCAGAAAGCCAGCTGTACCCTGGGCTGCACTAAAAGAAGCATGACCAGCAGGTCAAGGGAGGTGATCCTGCCCCTCTACTCTGTTCTCGTGAGACCTCACTTGGAGTATTGTGTACAGTTCTGGTGTCCTCAACGTAAAAAGGACATGGAGCTGTTGGAGCAAGTCCAGAGGAGGGCCACGAGGATGATAAGAGGGCTGGAGCATCTCCCGTATGAAGACAGGCTGAGGAAGTTGGGGCTGTTCAGCCTCGAGAAGAGAAGGCTGCGTGGAGACCTCATAGCAGCCTTCCAGTATTTGAAGGGGGCCTACAAGGATGCTGGGGAGGGACTCTTCCTTAGGGACTGTAGTGGTAGGACAAGGGGTAATGGCTTCAAACTTAAACAGGGGAACTTTAGATTGGATATAAGGAAGAAGTTCTTTACAGTGAGGGTGGTGAGGCACTGGAATGGGTTGCCCAAGGAAGCTGTGAATGCTCCATCCCTGGCGGTGTTTAAGGCCAGGTTGGACATAGCCTTGGGCGACATGGTCTAGTGCGAAGTGTCCCTGCCCATGGCAGGGGGGTTGGAACTAGATGATGTTAAGGTCCTTTCCAACCCTAACTATTCTATGATTCTATGATTTCCCACCTCCTCTCCTTGCATTCCTCCCCACTACGTTGTGGGCAAGTGAGAGTGAGAAATGGTTAAATGCCACTGCAGCAGAATGAAATGAAGGAACAGCTGGAGCTCAGCCTGGAGCAGCCAGAGGGCGGAGAGCAGGGACCAAATCCCATTTCCCAGGAGACAGATGCTCCACGTGTTACCCTCTCCCTTGGGGCTGCCTTCTCGCTGTGGCAGATTGCAGCCTGGCAGATTTTCCATAAGCAACCGGGAACTGTTCAAACAATTAACATCAAAGGCTCAGCACTGAAAGATGTTTTCCTATGCCATTGACACTGCGTACTTGCCGCATCACAGAAGCAGAGGACCTCTCTGTGTCTGGGACTAGAGAGCACGCAGTGTGCTCTGTGCCAGGGTGTGGGATGAGTACTCCACAGAGCAGATCCCCAGCTCACTTTTCAGAGAGCTTGGGCCTGAAGAAGCCTGCAGGTTTAGACCATTAGTGAAGGTCTGAGTAATGTGCCATCTTAGAGTATATTATGACTCACAAAGAGATACAAATTACTGTAATTTAGGGTGTTTTGATTTCAATGCCAGAATAGAACAATTCATTCCAGTTCAATTGAAAACAGAAGAGAGACAGGATAGGTTTTCATTTTGCAGGATCTTTAAGCATCTGCTGTTAACAGCAAGAATTTGCAATGAAAGTCACAAAGCACTGTTCAAAAACCACTTGAAAACACTTCCTGGACCTATTCTCTTAGCCTGATTTGCAGGAGATATACCTGTGTTATTTCAGAAGTGAGAGCATGGAGACTCCTCATTGCCAACCACTGGATCTTTTCCATTCAGAGGGCTGACTTCTGGCTTTTCTTCAGAGGAAAGGCAGAGAGAGTTTGGGTTGATCAGCCTGCAGAAGAGAAGGTTTACAGGAGACCTTATTGTGGCCTTTCAATACTTAAAGGGGGCTTATAAGAAAGATGGGGACAAACTTTTAGTAGGACCTGTTGTGATAGGACAAGAGGTAATGGTTTTAAACTAAAGAAGGGTATATTCAGACTAGATATAAGGAAGATTTTTTTTTTTTTTTCACAAAGAGGGTGGTGAAACACTGGGACAGGTTGCCCAGAGAGGTGGTAGGTGCCCTATCCCTGAGAATATTCAAGGTCAGGTTGCACAGGGCTCTGAGCAACCTGGTCTGGTTGAAAATATCCCTGCTCATTGCAGGGAAGGGCTGGAATACATGACCTTTAAAGGTCCCTTCCAACCTAGACTGTTTAATGAATAAGTGAACAGATGAATACTGGGAAGAGCAAGACTGTCTGCATGCACAGAGCAGTACCCCTCATGCCCTGTAGACCTGTGGGGTTCTTGCCATATCTGAAAGAGAGATTTTATCTGCAAGAAATTTCTGTATCACTGTGTAACTGATGAATATAATTAGTGTTTAACACATACTTGAGTAAATAATACATAATAATAATGTGGCGAGAGTCATTTGAACTTTTTATACAGTACCAGTGAAATGTTATGATGTCTGCCTCTCCCCAAAGTCTGCTGGAATTTTGCCACCATGGGTTATTGAATTTGGGTATTCACCCCCAAAATTACAAAAATCCAAGGAAATTAAAAGAGTTATTAATAAAAAGCCAAACTCATTTGCCCTAACCTAAGGATTTACCTATAAAATAATCAGCCTCAGCTTCCTTTATAGTTGAAGAAGAGGAATAACCACCTCATTTTAAGGCACATAGATCAAATCAGCTCATTCTGGAGGTGTCTGCTTTTCCCTCTTGGCTTCAAACAGAGGCTAGAGATACTCATTTAAATACAGATAATTTTGCCTTAGATCTTTAAAGTTATACAAGGTGATTTCTATCCAGTAGTCTGTTCCCGCACCCCCCAGGTCTTTTCCCCTTTGTACATTATATGCCAATACTACCACCCTAACTGCTGCACACTACAGGAAATGAAGGTTGTATCTGTGCCAAAACAAAGGGTCATCTTGCTAAAAAGATCCTTTCCGCTGTCCATCATGCTGGCTGTGTCATTTGCACAGCTTCTTTTCTGCCTTCTTCCTACCTCATCCATACTCTTGAAAAATTGCTTAAAATGCAGTCTAAGGAAACTTGGAAAAGTATCAAGCAGTTTAGCTGGTTTTTTCCTAATCTACCAATTTTATCCTTGCCCTTGATACCCAGTGAAGAACAATTTTAGCTGGCTCTGTCTTTGTGCTTTTTTCTTTGTGTTAATAAATAGCATATGGCTGCAATGGCAAAAATATGTGTCTAAATTATCTGAACACAAAATACAGTTAAAATACATTTATGTAAGTATATGTATATATGTAATGTATATGTGTATATGTATAGTCCCAACAGTTTAATACTCTTCATTATTCTCTGTTGTTGCTCAGAAACTCTGGAGGAAGATTTATTTTATTTTACCCCTTTCAGATTGGTGCATGGAGTCTTCATAGATCTTAAACTGAAAACTTTATGACAGAGTGAATTGGCCTTTACTTTTATCATGTTTCACAGTTAAGTAAAATGAAGACCACTTCTAAGTCCTAGTGGTACATCTGTGTTGTGAATTAAGTGAAGAAGCCGATCTTATATCCATCATGTGTACTGCTTCTGAACAAAAACTCAAAGCCTAAATTCTAGCTTCATTCTCTCTGCTGTCACTTGTCTTTGAAGCAGTTGACCTTGATTGTCTTCTGGAGATTTTCTTCTCCTTTGGTTCTTCCCAGTATTCTCTTTGTCAGATGGTCTTCATCCTCCATCTCCCCAGCCCCGCTTTTCAATGTGGCATATTGAAATTTGCATCCTTCTTTCTTCCTAGGCTATTTCCTTCCCAAATATGAATTTAATTAGTTTGTGCTTATCATTTACACAGCTGTCTGTCAAAAGCTTCTACTATCCAAATGAAAATCTCCGATATCTTTCTGAAAGTTGCCCACCAGACATTGAAATGTCAAGCTCAGTATATTAAAACAATACCCTTAATCTTCCTCTGACTTCTATTCTCTGTATAGATAGCCTTGATGTCTTTTGAAAACTTTCTTATCTTGCCAGTTGCTCAAGCTCTTCATCTGGAACTCATCTTTTTCAAACATGTATCTAGCTACATTCAGGCAATGCATATGACTTGCAAACTCTCTGCGCAATATTACTACCATAAAGACTTCTTTTATCCATTGTGAATCAAAAATACTTGTTCTGTGTCTTAATACTTTGAAATCAATTGCAGGAACATCTATTCTTTGACCTTGAAATTTATCCTGCTTCAGAAATCCCATCTGAAACGATGATAAGTTTTCTTCATGCATCACTTTAGCTATGACTGCACAAAGAAATACGTATTGCCTAGCATATGCCAGCAGTTTTTTCACATGAAAACAACTTAATTCTGGAAATCCTTTACAACCTGTCATTCCTCTTAACTCTTTCAGTATTAGAAGATCAAAAACCTCCAGCCAGTGCAGTCTCATGCTTTGGGTATAATCTCTTCTCATTCTGTTCTTTTTGAACAGTTCTGGTCTACCCAAAACCTATGTCCAGATGGTTGCATGACTGAGCTCTCAGTGCCAACTCATGCATGACATGATACTAATACATCAAATTTGTATACACACCTGATGTAACTGTGCCTTCCAAATTCCTGCATGCTGGTTCAGTTCACTGGTTCAGTCCAGTGTCATGATACACCATGGAGCCAGTAATGAGCAGCTGAGAGAAGTTCAAGAGCAGCTTGCTCAACTCTCTCATGTTCATACCAGCAAGGGGATGGTTTAGATCTTCCTTTTGCACTCAGTTTCAAAAACCATAAGGAACCCTAACAAAGTCAATCACCCCATGACAGCAGGGAGGTGGAGGCTGAGCAAATAAAACAAAATTGAGGCGTTTCTAGTCAATCTTTGTGATCCTGTAGTGAGAGGATGTAGTCTCAATAGTCCCCCAGGAGCTGCTGTATTCATGCTAGGATTCACCAGTGAGAGGTTGCAGTTTCCCTAAACTGTGTCTCAGGTGTACAGACCATGTGTCACATGGCTTTAGAGCAAAAGCCATGCAGATGACATTGAAAGGAGGGTTAGACTGACCTGGTTGAAAGGGGGCGGTATGCTCACAAGGTCAGTTAATGCTGGAAACAAATTCAAGAAACTGCTTTTCAAATATTGATTGCTGCCTTTCAGGCACTTCATATATGGTTTCTGACTTTTTAAGTGTGCCTGTGAAGTTTTGAGTCGAAGTCATACAAATGAACCGAAACAGCCTTCAGCAATGATTTTCTGTCTTGTCACAGAGCACTGATTCATGAATACAGGTGGATGACAGTCAGACTGACTGAAGCATTCACTAGTCTCAGATATTTGCCCCGATTCTCTATGGAGACTGCTGCCCCATGACCAAGAAGAACTATAGGTGTTAGGAAGCAATTCATTAGACCACTTTCATTGTGCCCTGCTAAGTCTGCTGGCACTGATTCCAGTTTCCCTCACCACAGAGTGCTGTAAATTTGGGGTTTTTAAGAGCTGCTTCTCTTTTTTCAGCTCTCACAGACATTGGGTAGCAGTTTGTAGACAGGAGGCTGCCAATAACTGAGATTATTAACAGATCTGTTGTCAAATTTCAGTCTTGTTTAATTGTGACTCAGTGCTCTGCCCTCGCGCTGAAATGGACTGGAAAGGCTCAGGGCCAATCACTGCTTCTCCACCAGAAAAAAGAACTGGACAGTGGATGAGGCTTTCTGTATTCCACTGCTGTGCTGGAAACATGCTGGGCTTCCTCTTCTTAAGCAGTAGTGGAGCACACCAGTGGAGTCAAGGCCATGCTGGGGAAGTTGTCAGTGCAGCCTTGAGATGGCTTTGGAGGCTCTGTAGAGCTTTCCCTGTGGCACCTGAGCTCTGTATCAGCACTAGTAAATTTGATAAGCAAATCACAGCCTATCAGATAATGAAGATAACTGATTAAGGTCAATCTCTTTAATTGCATTAATGACTTATGCTCTCCAAAGGTGTATATGCTGTGGAAGGATGAATTTGGCAGTCAGACTTCTATATTATTTTGAAAGTCATAATAAAATATTTGCATATAGACTTCCTTGCCTGTCTGCAGGAGAAGCAGGTATATTTTGGTTTATTCTGAGTAGTTTACGAAATGAGCACTGCTAACAAGCTGATTTTCATGTAGTGTAGTCTTAGGTGGGTGTGGATTAATCACAAAAGCAAGTGAAAAGACAGCCTGTTTAGGTCAAATCTCTTTTTTTCTGTCATTCTCATTACACAAAGGCCTGTAAATCTCCAGCCATAAGGCCAGACAGGTGTACATATGAAAAGAGAACTTAGGCTGTCATTTTCAAACGAGCTGAAGACACTTAGGTGCTATTGAAATGCAGTTTACAGTTCATGAAACTTTCAGTAATTGTTGCTTTCCATAAATTAATATTTATTATCTGTGTTGTAGTAGTAACAAGTACATTTCTCAAGGAAAAGGTTTTGCTGTGTTATGTGCAGGAGATGACTGAAGAAGACTAGTGGGATACTAGCACACAAAAAAATGGATTCACTTGTATATTTGTAATTAATTTTTTTTCTTTTTTTTGGCCTTTGAAGGACAGGCAAAATATGAAAATGAAGCCTCAGCTTGGGGAGGGACAAGTGGAAAGCTCTAGTGTTTGTTCTGCTGGGTACATTTTTGAAACATGACTAACAGGACCAATGCAGTACTGCATAGCTCTCAGAACAATTTGTTGGCCTCAGTTAGAACATAACCTCTAAACTTCAGCACTAATCTTTCCAGAAGGTTTTGGGGTTTTTTAATCCTTCTGTTTATATTCCCCTCCTTAACAACTGTTCTGATTTTAGTTCATTTCTCTCTTTCTCTTAATTAATACCCATCTGTCCCAAGGATTCCTCTGCCTAGTTACAAAAAAAAAAAAAAAGGGCATTGGTAACCTTCCATGCTACAGTATTTAGAGCATCACAAATCATAGCCATATCATGAAAGACATTTGAACATTTCCTTATGCCCCTTGATTGAAAGAGGCTGCTTGGAAATGTGTCTGCACTTTAATCCTTGGGAACATACATCAGTAAACCAGGGACATGAACTACAAAAATACTTAATGGAAAGTAAAATAGATGTTTCGTAAAAATATGATGTTGCAAAAGTAAAGGTGGAATTCCATCATAGGGACTGGTTTTGAGACAATTATTTGTGACTCACAGAAATTAAAGTACTGGCAGCAAAAAATACCATTCAAAGTAGCCTTCCTTTTTGTTTAATACAGGCATATTTTGGTTGTTTCAGCTTGAGTGCACTCTTTTCTCACTCTGTGACAGCTGGGAGGAATACTATTAGGCACAAGGATTTTAATTTTTTTTTTTGTGTGATGGTGGCATGTAGGGAAGATAATTAGGAATGAAGCTCCCTCCCAAACAAGCATGCAGGAAGGCTCACGAGTCACTCAAAGAAAAACTCATAGGTTTCTTATTTAGGTGTGTGGCTTTGTAAAGAATGCAAACAAGGAAAATTTAGACCTAAGAAGTTTGCCTCAAGTTTCACTTCTTTAAATAGGTCTTTAAAACAAACCTGTGTGTTAATATGGGAGAAGAATGTACAGGTTGCTACCCAGGGATCTTACTTGTTGAGTAAAAAAAAAAAAAAAAAAAAAAACAAAAACCCAAAACCAAAAACAAAACACCAGAGGGTTAACTTTTAATTAAAGTGTTTGGATTGTTTTCCAACATTATCTAACTGATCAGCAGTGTTGTTGAAGATAAGGTTGTAATAGTCCTACAGTCATGATGTTATGATAAGAACTCTTTATGTAAAGCTGAAAAAAATTGAGTTGTGGAGCCAACAGGAATTTGTGCATCTGTATCAGAAAAAATAGCTACGAAATAATAAATAAAAATGAACTTGTAGAGTGGAGAATGTTGAGCATGAAGGCATGAGTGTTTGGAAGCTTCTCCAAAATTATATTTTCTGAATACCATTTATGCCACTCTCTGGTAGGATAGGCTAGGCAAACACTGCTTTCAAGTCAACAGTGAAGAGTGTTGACTCTCCCTCTTGACATATGCATCAATGAAACTTTGATAGTTTTGGTATCGTGGTCAGAACAATCCTAGAAAAAGTAACATGTCAGTTGTACCCATTTAATCATGGTTTAATGTGACCACAAACATCACTTGTGCTACAGCATCTGAAACTAAAGCTACTTTAATACAAAACATTTCCAAAATCTGGAGTTTGTAGGTGGTTAATATTAATAGTAAGAATTGCTTTGTTCCAATTTATTGATAAACAAAGTTGCTACTAGAATTAGCAAAAAGGTTTTGAAAATCCTGTTGGATGGCATAGCTACAAACTCATACATCAGATGCATCCCCTAATCTCAAGTGCGAGCATAAATATTTTAGTGATTGTGTTAGTAAGCCTCCTCTGTTGTATCTCACAGCTCCCAACCCACCCACCATTCGAGAAGAGCTCTGTACAGCTTCTTATGATACCATTACTGTCCACTGGACATCAGATGATGAGTTCAGCGTGGTCTCTTATGAGCTGCAGTACACCATCTTCACTGGACAAGCTAATGTTGTTAGTAAGTATAAACCATTTATTCTCTAGTTCTGTTTCCTTTTTGTTTCTCTGTAAAACAAGTGCCTTTAAGTATAAATATGTATGTCAAGAACAAAATGAGAAAATATTTTCTGGGAAGATCTAATGACAAAATTTTAAATCCAAACCAATAATAGTTTCAAAATAATTTCTAATTCAGAATTAATCCAGTTAAAATTTCTTGTGTCTTTTCTAGAACTGCTATATAGTGGCAGCTTTCGAAGACTAAAACCAGTACATATTCCCAAAAGCACAAGTATTGCCCATGTTAACAGGACTTGCCTCTTATGTTCTAGGTCCCTTGTTGCCAATGTAGCAGGGTCAAAGACCTCAGTTCCTTTGGTCAAGTCAGGCACTCGGGAGCCTCTGTTGAACTGGTCATTAGTCAGAACTGCAGCCCTGTTTTCATTTAGATAACCTTGACACCTGGACCTTTGTCAAAAATACAGCTCAAGTCCTTCCCTCTGATTTTTACGGACTTCGAGGCTACAAAGCACTGGTATCAGTATATTCTAAGGCAGCAAACTTCAGTGGAACAACAATTAATATGGTAACTTTGTTCAACTTGTAATTAGATTAAAAAAAGTACTAGATCTTGGGGTGAATTTGAAAACACATAAAGCCAGATTCCTAGTGATTTCTAGTGAATTGCCGAGGTGAGTATCTCCAGAGAGGACGCCTTTATCACCGGAGCGGGGGGAAGCACAGCGCCCAGGACCCTCAGTTCGGAGCGGCAAGAGCGACCGAGGGAGCCTCAAGTCCCCGACAGGACTTGCCCAGGAGCCGGCAGCTCAGCTGGCGCGAGCAGCTGACTCACAGGGGGCGGCGCCAGGAGTGACGGCACCAGCCCTCAGTGGGTAAAAACCCATCCCAGGGAGCGCGAGCGACCAGGAGCGCGGCGCGGCAGTTCAGTTCGCGCGGGCAGCGAGCGGGATGGTGAGCACTCGCCTCAGGAGCAGGGCCCGCCCTGGGAGCTCTGCCCCGGCGGTGGCCAGCGTAGGCACCCAGACAGAGCCGATGAGAGGGGAGGCTGCGGCGCAGACCTCGGAGTGTAGAAAGTGCCTCGACTGGTCTCTTGAGGCGAGGGTGCGCAATGGACAGGGCTGCACTCGGTGCGCCCTGGTGGAGGTCCTCCTGCAGCAGGTGACTGAGCTGCGGGAGGCTGTTGGAGAGCTAAAAGATGCCAGGGAAGCTGAGAGGAAGCTTGGCTGCTTGCTCCAGGCCCAAACTGTGCAGGGGCTGCAAACGTCTAGCACTGCTCATATAGGAAAGAAGGAGGGCAGCAACCCAGGAAGCTGGGAATTAGTCACGAGAAAAACTAACAAAAAAAGGAGGAAGAGGACAATTAATGACAAGGGACTTCCTCCTAAATCTGATGTCCCCACCCAGAACCGCTTCGCGGTTCTGCAGGAGGCTAATGAGAAAGCACCCACCACACCTAATGAGCATCCTGCTGATGCACCAGTAAAGAGGATCGCTACTGGTGCCTCCAGGAAAAAGAGGAGGGTCATAGTAGTAGGGGACTCTGCTTTGAAAGGCACAGAGGCACTCATCTGCCGGCCTGATCCAGTCTCGAGGGAGGTGTGTTGCCTGCCGGGGGCTCGGATCAGGGATGTTGCTGAGAGGCTGCCTGCTCTAGTAGGTCCTGCTGACTATTACCCCCTCCTAGTAGTCCATGTGGGTGCTAGAGATATAGATAGCAGTAGCCTGGAAAACATTAAGAAGGACTACAGAGCCCTGGGAGAGGTGGTTAGGGGCTCTGGAGCTCAGATAGTTTTTTCATCGATTCTCCAGGGCAAAGGGGAGGACCTTAAAAAAGCTAGGTGCATCTGGCAGGTTAATAAATGGTTAGAATGGTGGTGCCATAGTCAGGGGTTTGGCTATTTAGCACATGGGGCTCCATTTGGGAGGCCAGATCTACTGGAGGCTGGTGGAGCTGGTCTGACAAAGAAGGGGAAGAGCTGTTTTGGTAGGAGGCTTGCCAGGCTGGTCAAGAAAGCTTTAAACTAGATGTGTTGGGGGAGGGGAGCATTGATCCATCCCAACATTCCTGGTCAGTTGCCAGCACCTGTAATAAGTGCTTGGAGCGACGTAGAGATATTCCAGCTGCCCCAGCCATTGAGTCGGCTCCATTTGGAGCTCGGCTAAGGTGCCTCTATACAAACGCCGTAGTATGGGGAACAAACAAGAGGAATTAGAGATGTGTGCAAGGCTACGGGAATATGATGTCATTGGTATCACAGAAACATGGTGGGATGGCTCCTATGACTGCAGTGTCGGAATGGAAGGTTACAGGCTGTTTAGAAAAGACAGGCCAGGCAGACGGGGAGGGGGTGTTGCTATCTATGTCAGTGATAGGCTAGAGAGTATGGAACTCTGTCTGGGGGCAGGTGATGAGGTAACAGAGTGTTTGTGGGTCAGGATCAAAGGGAAAACAGCAACGGGGGACTTTACGGTGGGGATCTGTTACAGGCCGCCTGATCAAGAGGACTCTGTGGATGAAGCGCTCTACAGACAGATAGGAGCAGCCTCGCGCTCGCAGGCCCTGGTCCTCATGGGGGTCTTCAACTATCCTGACATCTGTTGGAGGGACGGTATGGCCCGGCACAAGCAATCCAGGAGGTTCCTCGATTGTGTGGAAGACAACTTCCTCTTTCAAGCAATAGAGGAGCCGACGAGGAGAGGTGCCATGCTGGACCTTGTGCTCACCAACAGGGAGGGACTGGTTGGAAATGTAACGCTCCAGGGCAGCCTTGGCTCTAGTGATCACGAGATGGTTGAGTTTGAGATCCTCAGGACAGTGAGAAGAGCATGCAGCAAGCTCACTGCCCTGGACTTCAAGAAAGCAGACTTTGGCCTCTTCAGGAACCTCCTTAGTAAGGTTTCATGGGATACAGTCCTAGAGAGCAGGGGGGCCCAAGACTGCTGGTCAATATTCAAGGATCACCTGCTACGTGCTCAAGAGTGTTGCATCCCAACTAGAAGAAAGTGCAGCAGGAGGGCCAGGAGACCTCTTTGGATGGACAAGGAGCTGCTGAGGAAACTTAGAGGGAAAAAAGAAGCTTATAGAAGGTGGAAGCGAGGACAGGCGGCCTGGGAAGAATATAGGAGCATTGCCCGAGAAGCTAGGGACCAGGTTAGGAAAGCTAAGGCCCAGCTAGAATGAAGTTTAGGAGAGGATCAGGTTCGAGACCATCCTAAGAACCTGAACGTGCACAAGTCCATGGGACCTGATGAAATCCATCCACGGGTCCTGAAGGAGCTGGCGAATGAAGTTGCTAAGCCACTGTCCATCATATTCGAAAAATCCTGGCAGTCAGATGAAGTTCCCGATGACTGGAAGAAGGGTAATATAACCCCCATTTTCAAGAAGGGGAAGGTGGAAGACCCGGGGAACTACAGACCAGTCAGTCTCACCTCTGTGCCTGGCAAAATCTTGGGACAGTTTCTCCTGGAAAACATGGTAAGGCACATGAAAAACAGCGAGGTGGTTGGTGACAGCCAACATGGCTTCACTAAGAGGAGATCCTGCCTGACCAATTTGGTGGCCTTCTATGATGGAGCCATGGAACTGATGGACAGGGGCAGAGCAGTTGACGTCATCTACCTGGACTTGTGCAAAGCGTTCGACACTGTCCCGCACGACATCCTTGTCTCTAAATTGGAGAGACATCAATTTGATAGATGGACCACTCGGTGGATAAAGAACTGGCTCGATGGCCGCACGCAAAGAGTTGTGGTAAATGGCTCGATGTCCAGTTGGAAACCTGTAACGAGTGGTGTCCCTCAGGGATCAGTGTTGGGACCGGTCCTGTTCAACATCTTTTTTGGTGACATGGACAGTGGGATTGAGTGCGCCCTCAGCAAGTTTGCCGACGACACCAAGCTGTGTGGTTCGGTTGATACGCTGGAGGGAAGGGATGCCATCCAGAGGGACCTTGACACGCTTGTGAGGTGGGCCGATGCCAACCTTATGAAGTTTAACCAAGCCAAGTGTAAGGTCCTACACCTGGGTCGGGGCAATCCCAGGCACTGCTACAGGCTGGGCAGAGAAGAGATTCAGAGCAGCCCTGCAGAAAAGGACTTGGGGGTGTTGGTTGACGAGAAGCTTAACATGAGTCGGCAGTGTGCGCTTGCAGCCCAGAAAGCCAACCGTATCCTGGGCTGCATCAAAAGAAGCATGACCAGCAGGTCGAAGGAGGTGATCCTGCCCCTCTACTCTGCTCTCGTGAGACCTCACTTGGAGTACTGTGTACAGTTCTGGTGTCCTCAACATAAAAAGGACATGGAGCTGTTGGAGCGAGTCCAGAGGAGGGCCACGAGGATGATAAGAGGGCTGGAGCACCTCCCGTATGAAGACAGGCTGAGAGAGTTGGGGCTGTTCAGCCTGGAGAAGAGAAGGCTGCGTGGTGACCTCATAGCAGCCTTCCAGTATCTGAAGGGGGTCTACAAGGATGCTGGGGAGGGACTCTTCCTTAGGGACTGTAGTGGTAGGACAAGGGGTAATGGGTTCAAACTTAAACAGGGGAAGTTTAGACTAGATATAAGGAAGAAGTTCTTTACAGTGAGGGTGGTGAAGCACTGGAATGGATTGCCCAGGGAGGTTGTGGATGCTCCATCCCTGGCGGTGTTCAAGGCCAGGTTGGACAGAGCCTTGAACCACATGGTTTAGGGCAAGGTGTCCCTGCCCATGGCAGGGGGGTTGGAACTAGATGATCTTAAGGTCCTTTTCAACCCTTACGATTCTATGATTCTATATTAGTAATCATTGCTTTATGTTTGCATTGCAGAACATTTTTTATTAAATACACTCCCTGTTTTGAATCTGTGGCTTTCCTTAATGAACAAACTTGCTGATTATTCCTTGGATTCTTTTGTTGTTACGTAACTATTCCTCCGAGAAAAAAAATATTTTTTAAATTTTCGCCAGGAAGTCAGCACTTCTGGGTTCAGTGCATAGGGATCATTAACTATGAATTTGGAGAAGTCATTTAACTTCTTCCTGTTCCCTGTATGTTTAATGGGAACACCACTAACTGACACATACTTGCTTTATGAAACAAGGATCTCGAAAAGAACCAAATCAATCAAAAGGTGGAATTTGTTCAGTCAACGTGTATTTCAATTATGAACTCATTGCCCCAGAGGGTTGTGGGTTTCAGTTCAAGAGATGACTAGGCAGATCACACAAGAAAAATCCACTGAGAACAATGCAGTGCAGAGACTTCCTTCTGGCTCAGGAAGTCCCAGAGCTGTGAGCTATTGAGATCTGCCAGAGCATGGTGAGAAATGATGGCTGTGTGCTTTGTCCACCACCAGACACCCCAGCCACTCACTGAGCTAGATAGGCTTAGTTTTGACCCAGTGCAGGAATGTTTTTCTTCTTACAAAATTGACTGAGATACTTCGATGAAAGTCAGTGCTGCAGACATGTTTGCATACTTTATGGAAAAATGTATAATCTATGCCAATTTCAGTACTGAGCCAAACTTTTGCACTGACACCTTTGTTACTGCATGCACCTCATTTTGTCACTAAACTGGAGTTACTTCTCCAAGCCATCTGAAAGGATATCTGAGGATTCATGTGATGGCATTTTAACACAATTTTTAAGTAGCATACCGTGAATATAATATGATATTCAGGATTGACTGAAAAATAAGGTGGACTATTGGAAATTTTATTAGTGTTTTGCCAAAACTCTATTTAGTATTTCACTAAACAACCTAATTTTAAACACTGCAAAAATTAAGACTTCTGGAAAGATGAAGTAAACTTCAACACATGGTCCTACATCCGAGCAAGCTGGATAACAAAAAGATCTATTAGTAACTTGGAACCAGTTGAAGCAAGGTAGATAACGAAGGAAAAGCTTCTCTGATTAGTCACTACTAAGCAGGCAGGACTTAATGACAACATAGTTCATTGGTTTTTTTCTAACCATTATTATCGATGGCTTTATGCTAGAAGACTTTATGCAAGTCAGCTACTGGCACTATGCGTGAACAGAGCAGCAGAAAGTTGTGCCGTTTCCACACTTCTGTGATGTCGGATTTTACTCTTTGCTTACTATTGAATAAATAAGAAGGTATTCATTTTTAGGCTGTATTGCAGGTTTCCCATGTGGAGGTGAAAGCTTTGATCTGCAAAACATGTATCAATTAGTCTACTTTCAGAAATGCAATATGATAATTTTGGGGTATAGCATGAAATGCTCAGTTTGCAGTCTGAACTTTCATTTTACTGCTTTGCAGAAATGGTGTCATTAAAAGTTTGAAGAGAGAACAAATTAACACTGTAAGAAACTTTGTTTACAAAATGCTCTGAAGACCTTAAATCACAGTAAGAAGAAATGACAGAACTGGCCCTTTTTCTTTGCTTATCTGTCTCTCTCTCTCTCTCTTTTTTCTTAACACACAGTTCTTACACAAACATCCTGGCTGTTAGTTTCAGTTTAATTGAAAGGTATAATGATAACCCAAATTTGTACATGCTTACGGAAGTATATGTGGAAGCGTTTTATAAATGTTGCAAAGCTTTTTTTTAATCTAATTATTTAATGTGGACTTGAACACCTCCAATTGAGATTCCTGCCAAATCGAACTACTACAGATCTGCCCAGGTTTCTAAAGCATGAGACTCTTCCAGTTCATTCCAACTTCCACTGGTACTGGAAATTTGCCCACTAATGTCCTGATTTTGCTCGGAAGACTGCTTGGATATTTCTTCACATTGCCGGATTATACTTTTTGTCCTGCAGAAGGGTCTAATGTTCAAACTTTCATGAATTACTATACAAGATTTAGCCTAGAATATTGGAGTGTACTGTAGCAGTGTGGTTGAATGCAGCCTTCATGGCTTCATGAGGTGGTGCTAGGTGATATTTTATTTTTTTTAATCCTGTTTTAGTTGAATAGATTTTGGATTAGCAGAAATTTCTTTCGATTTATGTCATTTGCATGCTATTGCATACAATTATTTTTTAAATTTATTTCTTTGTCATATCCCAATAATTTTCCATTGGTATTGTGTGTTGCCTGCAGCAGATAATGTAAACAGGTTCACAGAGTGTCTTCAGTTCTGTGTTTTTGTAGCTATGAATTAGCCACGAGGGACTAGCTGGAGTACTGCATTAAACCAACAAGTCTTTTTCCCCTGAGACAATAGGAATCACTTTGCATACATACCCACCTACCGTGCTAATGGAGGCTGTTATTTTGGAATCTCTTTCTTAAAACCACATAGCCAGCCTGACTGGGCTTTCCACTCCTCAGTACATTTCCCCCACCAGAGGCATATATCATTCAGAGATTGCTAAGAATTCAGTAACAAAAGCAAGCAATGCTATGTTTTTCTAGTGTATTTTCTATCCAAGATAATCAACTATATTCTTTTTTATTAACTGAAAAATTGGAGGGTTAACATTTGATGGAAAAGATCCAAATAGAGTACTTCATTTTGAATCCTATTTCATACAGGAAAGATTATTTCCATGTGGCCAAACTGCTTGGCTATAGTGCTTGGCAGCCCTGTTCTATGCATAAGAGCAATACTGAACTTTAAATTAAGCAGGCTTTACTAAAGCAGTTGTTCTCAGAGTCATACCATTCTCACATTTGCATTTCTGAGAGGCAGCTAATCACCTGCAATCTGAATATTGTAAAGGCTTTTAAAATGACTTTGTCACTATCTAGCTAACATGCATTATAATTTCATTATCCCATTTCAATAGATTTTCAAGTATTCATTGAGCATGCATTTTTTTAACATCATGGATTTGCTTTAGTGTGCTTCAGGAAGGTTAAAATTTAAACACCCAGTTTTCTGCTGTTATGCAAGATGTCTTCAAGAAAAACACATCTGTCTTCAAGACAAAAAGCAGTAAATAATTCTCTCTTTCCTGGTAAATTAGGTTAGTTAATTACATCGGCTAAATACTAAAAATCACTGTATTAAGGATACAGTGCATTTAAAGAACCTTGTCAGTGTTACATGGTTACTCTTCCTGTAAGATAGCATAACATTTTTTTGAAGGAGCTAAAACAATTAGGAGCCCAAGCTTCCATGAAAAACTGTTAATCTATTATTCACGAATTAATTTCTGAATATTCTAGCTTTTGTCTGTTTCTGGAAGTTTTAATTTATTAAAAATAGATTCCTTATAATCTTCAGATTGCTGTTGAGGATTTTAGTGTCTTTTAATGGCACAAAACCAAATTTGAGATAAAACCAAGAAAACTTCTGCTTCTTGAAAAGTATATAGAGTGTATTTCTTAAAAAAAAGTGATATGTTTTACAGCAATCCTCCATATATTATTTTCTTTCATGTTGGAATGCAGAGTGGGGGTGGAGAGCTATCCTCCCAATTTCAATTGGTAATAATTTATTTAGAAAGCATTTAAAAATAATTAAAATACTCAAGAGATGAAATAACCTTCACATGACTTTTCTTCTTCTCTTACAATTTTCAAGAAGATGTATTTTATTAAAATCTACCAGTGTAAATTTTAGGAGGATTTACACCTTGGGATTTTTCCCATCTGTTTTTTAAAGTGCATCAAGAGCCAACACCAGGGAAATGGCTTTACAAATTATTACCTCCAGATTCTGAGGAACTTTTTTTGAAAACTCACACATCCTGTATGGACATCACTGTGCTCACTGCACCATTCCAGGATGTAATTTAAATTCTCTGCATTTTTGTAGGCTACAGTTTTGAAATACATTGTTTTACCACCTGCATAACCCTGTAAAAAGCCCGAGGTTTTTGAAACAAGAAACCTGAATTCAGCCTGGATTAGGAGTGGGTACAATAGCAGACCCTTAGCTCCTGCTGCTGCGCCAGTGAGGAGATGTGTGCTTTTCTATTTAACCTGCTGACACCAGCAGGGAGCTGAGAGGGCAGACGCTACCCCTGGATGACCGCATTACCACGCTTCTTGCTTATTTCCATGAACTTTCTTAATCATCTTTTTTGCATTCAGAAAAGAAAGGCTGTCCTGACAAGGCATAACTGAAGACAAATTCTTTTGATGCAGTGACATACCTAAAAGCTGAACTTGGCTGCTGTTAGTTACTATTCTCCATTTTAAAGGATTTTGGACTTGTATTTTGATGCATTCAAAAGTAATTCCCAAGATTTTTGAATCAAAGTTCAATTTAAAGGCTGTTATCAAATATCTCACAGTCAGGAAGCACATGGACACATCACAGAGCCCCTTGGTGCACAGGTAAGAGCCGAGCTTGTTGGGATAGCAAGGTTTGTTGAGCAACGTAACCAGGTCATGCAAATCCAACATTCATTGTACACTGGTAGTCGTGGCAGCAGAAGCCAATATGTAGCAATACCTAAAATTATTGTGACTCTGCCTTCTATACACGGAAATCTAAATTAACCCTTAACTGGATTATTTAATAATACAATAATTTACTCTTTGTAAGTATTTACAGACTAGTGAGTAATGAGTATGCGATTCTATGTATAAATCCACATATGCAGGAGGAGAGGACAGACTGGAGAGGAGACTCAAAGCAATGTAACTGTAGCTTTACAGTCCTTCATATACCTATTTAGATCCAAGTTTTATACTTCATTAAGGAGCAATCAGCCTCTGGAGAACAGCCTAAAAAGTGTAAAGCAAGCTTTGAACATGTGCCCTTTAGAGATCTGTAGTGACTAAACAAATCTAGTTTCGATATGACTTAGCAAAATCTGGGCATTCTGGGTCTGTGTAAGGGTTTGTTTATATATGGCTTATGTATACCTAGACCTTTGCTTCCAAAGTGTGGTTGTGGAAAGAAAAGAGGTTTCTAGAATCTCTGGACCCATCCTGCTTACTGTCATATGTTATTTGATACCTCAACAGAGGCATCTGAGTTAAGGAGTCCTTGGTCATACTGGACTCCCTCTAAGTCCAGTGCTTCATTTTGTGTTGTTTTAACTTAACACTTACTTTACAATAGCACCTGGGACCCAGGTAAGTGATGGTCCCAATCCAAAATCAATGTGGTAGTTCAGCTACAGAGCAAGTGTGCCTTTGCTCTAGTAACTGTGGCAAATTTTTATTGGAAAAAGATGAGGATTCCTCTGAGCAGTCAGTGAAATATTTTATGCCAGGAAACTGCTGCCTTTATTTCCTTTCTTTCTCTCACGAAACCTGGTCACACCAGACTACACAAATAAATGTATGTTTCAGTGAAACAAGACATGGACTGATGTTGATACAAGCAGTTACTACAAATGCTAGGCACAACTGGGGTTATCATGGGGTATAACACTGGGTTCTTTTTTTTTCAGGAGGTAGACAGATGATTGCTCTATATGATCTAGTTTTTCAGTATTCTTGAGAAAAACAGTGCTGCAAGGTTGCCTTTCTTTGCAGCTTCTATTCATATATAGCAAACTGTTTGAATCTCTTATAGCTGATAGTTAGGGAGGCTATGTGTGATCAGGATGCTTACTGGTTGGAGCATAAAGAACATACTAGAATTAGGTTTTCCCACTTTACACCAGGAAACTACAACAACAAAATATTCTGCTAAATCATGGTCCAAAGGCCACAAACCACATGTGAGTTCAGCCACAGTTTTAGACTTCCAGACTTCAAAGCAGGTGGTGGTGGCGGTGTTCATCTCACCTCATTTCAAATAACTGAAATTAGAGATCTCGCCTATGCTACTCATCTAGGCTTCTGTGGCCAATAAAAGAGAGGCACTTGTAGTAGGATGTTAGCAACTGGAGAAATGAAACTACTCACTGATTTCTGCCTCTCCTCAGAGTCCAGAAAAATAGGTTAGGCATTCCAGCTCTTTATTAGATGACAAGGTGATACAAGTCCTACCTGAAACTATGCCTCAGTTACCTATTTGCACAGCAGGACGAATGGCTGCCTGGCTCTCAAGAAGGCTATGTATGTATAGAGAGAACTTTGAGACAAAAGCTACATAATTCTTGGTTTGAAATCTGGGGTTGAGTTCTGTTCCTAATGAGCTTTTGTTATGAAAAGCACATCCCAAATTAGAAAGGAATCTCCCAGTATGGCTATAAATTGTCTATGAGTCTGTAAACCTGTGTCACAGGTCTTTTTCTTTCAAGTTTTTTGTTCAGTAGTCTATTTATTTTTACTTTATGTAAAGGTTTTGTATTGCCTAATACGCAGAGCTGAAATTACTAGTGACTTCTAAAGGATTCTCTTCACTAGTACCTACAGGTTTGCTGGTAAAACGTGAGTTAAAAGCTGAAAGCTGTTTTTTAATAACACAACAGCTTTCATAACATGTTCTATGCCTAGTAAAGGCAGAGACCAAGAAGTCTGTCGGGTTCCTAATCCAGTCAAACATTTTTCTTTTGAAGTTTTCCAGCATTACATATTCACACACATGCATACATTTCCATCTGCATGTATCTTTTTCTAGCTGTATAACTACATAAAAGATTGCGAGCATACACACATTTCATGAATCTTTAATTTGTTATTTATGTAAACATTTATAATAAGATAGCTATCAGACTGGGAATCTGTTAGACCAGGAGCTGTTCAAAATGTACAGCAAGTAATATGGGTGATTGACTGCCATTGCAGTTGTATCACAGTAGGAAAAATTTACAGGGATAAGTTGATTTTAATGGAGTATTTTCCTGTTTTGATGATTATATTGCTCCTCCCTTATTTTACTTACTTCCTAAATATTATACTTCAGTAGTAGGCAGAAAATGTACCCCAAAAATTTTGTAACTGGAAAATTATGTAGCTCTTCCCCAGATGACATGTGACCATGAGGACACAAATAAAAAAGTTGCATCCATCAAATTTACTGTCTTAGATTACATTTTGGCAAAGTCTGGAGCGTAAAAGCCAAAGCTTGCTCTGAAGCCCATGTTCCACCCTGTTTGGCTTCCCATGATTTGCTTCAGGTCCTGAAGAATGCATACCTGGGGACTCAGCAAAGGTGCCTCCCCAGCCCTGCTAGCTTCACTATTTATGTTAGTTTTCTGAGGCTTAAACTGAGCTCATTAATCCAAACAGTAGACTGATGGGATCTCCATAATCCTCTAGTTCTTAAGCAATAAAGAATTCCTTGTGCTGGAATATGAAAAATCTCAGATTGCTCATGCCTCCACTGAGTTATTTCTTAAATGCCCATTTTTCATGGTTGACTTCACATAGCAAGAACTTAAAAGGTGCCTTGGCTGAGGGCTGATGAAATGAGTTAGTGGCATTAAGTAGCGATATAGTAAATGTAACAGCACTTTAAAAGGCAGAGAAGCAAAATTCATATCCGTTGTTGGGTGCTTGGGAGTGCTCTAATGTTCCTCTCTTACAAAGTGTTTAGTATGTTATGACTGATGTGCTCTGTTTGAAATTGCAGGTTTATGCAACTCAGCCGACAGCTGGATGATTGTTCCCAATATCAAACAAAACCACTACACCGTGCATGGGTTACAGAGTGGCACTAAGTACATCTTCATTGTTAAGGCCATTAATCAGGCAGGCAGCAGAAGCAGCGAGCCCGGCAAGCTCAAGACAAACAGTGAGTAACGTGAGATCCGGCACGCACGCATTCTTCTCCTTTCTTGCCTTCTTTTCTGGGTTTGATCTTTGGAAGATACAAGAGCACAGAGCAGTTAAACTTATTTAAAGTGCTTATCACAATGAAAGCCACTTATTTAACTCAATTCAAGGTTACCAGAATCTTCAGCAGTGCAGAAATTACTTTTCTTTTTTGAGAGAGAAACATCTGTAATTTGGTCACTGGAAATATCATTTAGGAACAGAGCCATCACATGTGAAATGATTGAAAATACTCTTTTGTGGTTTTGTTTTCATGTCTTCTCTATTCGTTTTCCTCTACAAAGCAAAAGCTTTTCTTGTGTTTGCAGTAAAACATTTTAATTTTGTATAGTGTTCATAAGATAATTGCTAGTTTAATTTTATCCTCCAAAATGATCTCTTTCTTGGGATACTGGAAAACTTCTTAACTCCATCCACTTCACTTTTTATGGAGTTCAAGAAGGTGGTAGAGTAGTCAGAGATCCCACTTCAAAGAAACAATGGTTACACAAATTATTATCAGATGTAGCATAGCAATTTTAAGACTGGTTTTCAACCTTTTTCTTCATGTGCCACAGTCAACCCCTCAGACATGCAGTCATCGTGGGCAGCTCTGAGCACTGCAAAGGGAACACTGGGATTTGTGCACCCTCTGAAACCTACTTATTGTAGGGGAGGGTGCTCGAAGAGGGGTGATACTGAACGTTGCAAGAAAGAGGCTGCAGGGAATGGCATGTACACATTTCTGATTTTCTCCTTACTGCTACTAACCTGGCTTGCACTTCTGTGTAAAAGCTGCTCATACAAACTCCACATCTGCTACCAAGCATCTGAGTATTGTTACACTTGGTAACCTACAAGCAGATACATAACTAGAGGACCCATCTGGAAATGGCAGTCTTTTATCCTTTTGTAAATTTGTGAACCAGCGTGGCACAAAAGCAATCTCTCAGGTGACTGTGAGAAATGATGTGGCCAGATACAATCCAGTACAGAGAAAGACATCCTTCAGACACTGCTTCAGCAACACAGAGGCTACTAATCAGTTAGAGAGGCAGGCTGTAGGTATTTTATTGCTAGCAAGTGGTAAGGAAAAGCAGGTAAAATGTGCCCCTATATTTTCCAATGAGTTTATTTTAGACTTGGTCATAATACCTAGCTAAATACACATTGCAAAAGTAGATAACTCTGAACAATTTCTGTCTTACTTGAAGTACACATCAGTGCCTCACACAGATCTCATGAGAGCACTCATTTATATTTTCTGTGTATGTCATCAAATCGTCCGCTTACATTTTTTTCCCCTTGGTATGAAAGACAGTAAGAAGGGGAAAAGGGCTTTATTGGACCACTTGTGGAGTCATACTTTCCTAGTTGTCTCTCACTGGAGGTAAATGATCATTTTGCTTTTTGATGCAATGAGCCAGCCTGTCAGAATTGTGGCAGGCTTTATATATCTATAGGGTTCGGTTTACCAAAAAGCTTCCTGTTATTGTCTACAAATCTCATGCTACAGCTGAATATACTCGCCAAGAGCAACAGCCTCAGTAATGTTTTCACACCATATTATTTGGACCAAGTTACAGTTCACTTCCTTCTTTTTAATGCACAGTATCCAGCACTACATGGACATCCTTCCAAAGTGATCCTGAATTGTTGACTGTGTTTGCCATAAATAAAGCTATGAGTCAATGAACAGACAAGGCCTGTGCTGCTTCTTGTTTTCAAACTCATTTTGTGAGATTTGAAATCATACTTTTTGTAGCACTGATGAAGATGTTATGGAGCTGTATCCCTAGAGAATTAATAGAACACAATTTATTCTAAATCTAATTTGCTGTGAAAAAAACAACCCTCAGACCTTTATTAGCATGTATATTGCTTTCAATTACATGCAAGAATTAGAGTATTCAGGTTACCTCTGGGTCAGAGATAATAGGCATGATGATTATGCGGGGCTCTTTGCAGGGATTATCGACACGGGCAAGTTAGTGCACAATGAGATTGACAGTAAATTGACAATGCAAAGTAGCTATTGCAGGGAGCAGAAGAGGTTAGTCCATCTCAAGAACGCTTCAGAGGAGGAGATTAATATGGTTATGTAATCTGTGGGCTTCTTAGAGGCTTGCTAATCCACTCTCCTTTTCAAAATCAAAGCCAAACCATTCTTCTGCCATCTTTGTCTCTGCGTCTCCAGGTCAGCCATTTAAACTGGACCCCAAATCGGCTCATAGAAAACTGAAAGTGTCTCATGATAATTTGACAGTGGAACGTGATGAAACATCCTCCAAAAAGAGTCACACACCAGAGCGATTCACAAGCCAAGGGAGCTATGGAGTAGCTGGCAATGTGTTCATTGACAGTGGGCGGCATTACTGGGAAGTGGTTATAAGTGGGAGTACATGGTATGTATATAGAAAATATATGTGAAATTAATCTCTAGTTCACACTCTGCAGGTCCTGGCACAGTTTCTCTGATAAACACTGGTAGCAGAGGCATGAGGAACAGTACAAGAATAGGAGAAGCATATACTTTCACGTGGTTCGCCAGAATATTTGCTCAGTCTGCAGCATTTTTGTACTCTGGAGAAAAATCTGCCAGATAGAGCGTCTTTATGTTTATCAGCCTCCACAGGACTTTTACTCCGTGGCTGGGGATGGCTGGTTTTTGGGCCCACATACAGTACATTTTAAGATTTTACTGAATTGGAGAGCTCAGAAAGTTTCATCTTGTTTAAACAATAGGGTGAACTATGTAAGTGTGGTCTTTTCTTTACTAAATGTGAAAGATCTTAGCATCCTTTGGTAAGGAAAAAACAAATAGTATAAGGACAATTTGATTATCTAGTTTCACAGGGGTAGAGATCAGGTTTGCTTCTGTGGAGGGGACGCAGAAAAGCAGAGCTGTAGGTGTGTGCTCCAGGAAATGAAACAAGGGTCAGGAAATGAAGGAGTGCATTCCTCCACTCCTGAATGATCCTCTGTGTCACACAAAGGTGGATTTCAGGGGCCTTTTAGTCAGTGGAAGAGATGTCATCCCTTGGGATTCAAAGGCAACAATCATGATGGAGGTTAATGGAGTGGAAAAATCACTAAGGTCTTCAGGTATGCCCACTGTCTCAACAAGAAAAATGTGGTTTGCCTGTGCCATTGTGAAGGAATGGAAATAGAGTAACTTATGGCACAGTAATCTCTGTTGATTGAAAGCCCAACAAATACTGCAGTGTTTCTAGAACATGAGGAACTTTTAAATTTCTGTTTTATATATATATATGTGAAATCAGGTATTTGCCCTCAGTGTCCATTAATGAGAACATTTTCATAATCCTTTTACCCTGCACATCTTGTCATAAATTATGGTTTGCAGAGCAAATGTCTCCGCCTACAATTGCTTCACTTGGCCCAAAAACTAGTCTCAAAAATGCTCATTTGAATCTAAAAACCACACCAACATCTGGCGAAACGTATTTGGGAATGGCAAAAATGTTTTTTTTAATGTGTCCTTTGATGTTTATTCTGCATTCCTTCTTCTGGGCTGTATATTAAAGGAGCAAGGAGAGATTAGATTAGCTGACAGATAGCAGTGTATTTTAAAATCAGTGAATTCCTCCGTATTCAGCTGTTTGGAAGTGGAAATTTGAGGCCCAGTGATTTAAACTGTGACTTGCTGAGTACTCAACAATCTTCCTTTTAGATACCAGAGTCAAATGCTCAAAAAAATTGCCATAGCAGCTAAACTACAAACAATACAAGGGACAATAAAGTTTCCCTGACCTCTCAGACCCAAAAGAGAGATGGGGAAAAACATTAATAAAGCCGGTGCAGATAGTATGATGAAACGTTACTTAATTGGAACTTAACCAGCAGACGTAAGAGGCTGGGACATTCCAGTGAGTCCTTGAGGCTAACATTTGACTTCACCAAGAGACAAACATGGCAGAAGGCATTTGTTTCCTTGAGTTGTTTTCTGTTTTTCAGGTATGCCATTGGTATTTCCTATAAGTCAGCACCGAAGCACGAGTGGATCGGGAAGAATTCTGCCTCCTGGGTGCTTTGCCGCTGCAATAACACATGGGTGGTGCGGCACAACAGCAAAGAAATCCCCATCGAGCCTGCACCTCACCTCCGCCGGGTTGGGATTTTGCTGGACTATGACAATGGTTCCCTTGCTTTTTACGATGCTTTGAACTCCCTACACCTTTACACTTTTGACATTACATTTGGGCAGCCAGTGTGCCCCACATTTACTGTGTGGAACAAATGTTTGACCATTATAACTGGCTTGCCTATCCCTGACCACCTAGACTCCTCCGAGCAGCTGGCATGACTGCTAAAAACCAAAACATAGGACGACGTATCTTCCCACAGCGGCCAGGCAGCTGCAGGAGCTTGCCTGGAGCTGGCAGATCACAGTGTCATCCCGCTGTCACTGCCAAATCAGGCCAGAACTGAAAAAAGAAGAATATCTCTTTACTGTGTACTTTGTATGGAAGGGCAAGAAGCGGCTTTAATATCTTAGAACTTTCTTTTACAGTTGGTTTTGTTTGGTTCGTTTTGTATTTAGTCTCTTTCAGGAAGATTTATAAATTATTTATAAAAACAAAAAAAAAAAAAAAAAAAAAGAGGAGAGAGACAAGGGAAAGCCTGGCTTGGACACCTGGAAAATGGCTTATTTGTTTTGCACATTGATGGTCCTATTGATTGAAGTTTCATCGGCCCTTTGCATCATTTTATTTTACAGTGGATAAAAGCAAGAAATTGGAAGGATTAAAACTGTGCAGTGGACAAGTCAGTATGCTGCAGGTTTTACTCATGCCAATATTAGTTCTCTCATTACCAGTCTTATTGAGTGCAAGATTTCCTAATTTCTAAGTTTCTACTTTGCACATGGGAGTGTGCAGACCAAAAATTAAAACAACAACAACAAAAAAGAAAACCAGTGAGGAAGTGGAGCTAGCCAACACAGCAAAAGAATAAAGTTTAATTTACTTCTGTTCACAGGGCAGTGCTCTCTCTGTTCATATAAAACATGGGGAATATCTCCTAGAAATGTGAGTGGATAAATCATCTCGTGATTCGTTTTATTGATGGCAACATTCCCATCTACCAGTGCTTCGTTTTCGTCTTTGGGAAATATTGTGGAATCACTGAGGATGTGAAAGACTGATACCATCTCTGAGAATTAGCAACACTGGAGGAGAGCAGCCAATCCAAGGTCTGACTGTAGACTAATTTGATAAAACATGGCATCATTTAAGGATTGATTGTAATGGAAGATGTCACAGTTCCAATGGTAGACATGTGAATGCTTATTGCTGATTTTACAAGGTTCAACATAGCAAGCCCAGCCAACTACTCGGAAGCGAGACATGCACCACTTTTCCATTGATTTTAAATTAAACACAAATGTTTCATTGTCGTACACTATGTAGTCTCTATAACAAAGCAAGGAAATCTGTTTTGCATGTGCCGTGTGGAGAAACACTGCAACTGGAGTTTGCTCATAGTTACCATTGTCCTGAGTTGTTTAAGAAAGCACAATTCTCTTTGTGAATGAGGAGTAAATAATAAGTTTTCAGCAACAGTAGGAATCTGCACGGGCAGGCCCTACGTTCACCTCGGTGTTGGTGGAGAACTTCAATGAAGGCAATAGAGGTTGTACTTACTTTATCTCAAAGCTGAATCAGGTCCTTTTTTTTCTCTTTTCCTTCTACAGAATAGAAGCCCTTTGTAATTACTACAATGCTTATGCATAAATTATCATTTTTTGATAATTTTTTGGGAGATGCTTGAGGCAAATGACAACTTGAAAAGAATGATTTTCCTACAGTGTTTTGTTGTTACTATGCAAGTGGTTAAAATTCTGCCAGAGTAGAAAAAGGAAAAATTGAATATCAGTTTTAAGAAAAGATTTGCTCAGTAATTTATAACCATGCTTTAGGTGTCTTTTGAAAAGGATGCCTTAATGCACTTTGTTCACTAATGAGTCCAAAATAAAATGGTCCCAAGCCCAGCTTCAGATTTTTTAAATACTAATTCTCCAGGTACAAATTTGTACTACAGTTTGCCTTATGATGATATGGAAAACTTAGGAGCAAGACAAGGAATACATAATGCCTGTTTGGTTTTTTCCTTTATTTAATAGAAAATAAATGCCTAACGGTGTTTCTTTAAGTTCCCTTTACATGTTCTGCTAACTGCTGAATTAAATGGAGAAAAGTTTGGCATAAGTTTGCTGGTACCATGGCTTTCGGCTGGGGCAGCATCCCAATGTTCACAGGTTGGAGGCACTGATCTTTCCAGAGTTGACATACTCATAAGGGAATATGTGTACGTATAGCAAACTGCAGTGTTTATCATAGTGTCTTTAATAAGCAAGAAACATATACCCTCAAAATGAAAAATTAAATAAATCCCCAAACATTATTTTTCATAATTGAGCACAATGTTACCAAAACAGTCTGATGTACATAGCCCAGATGATCTGGCCTGGGATGTTTGGGAGGTAGCTGAGATGGCATGAAATAATTATAATGAGTTGACAAGAGATGACTGATACAAAGCAGTGATAAAAACATGCAGGCAGAAAGGAGTTTTGATCTAGGATTATTGCTAAGTTTCTGCCTAAATGGAGAGGGTGTATTACCAGAGTACATGTAGCAAAGCTGTGTATGTTCTCTTTTGCCAGAAATATTAAATCTAGAAGCTGATTTCAGTAGTAGGCAAACTGAAATCACTGATCAATATTCGGCCATACAATGTTGGCAGAGATTGAGCTGGATGGAGGTAATACCATGAATTTGGAAAGATCCAAAATGATCTCACATATTTTCATTGTAAAGATAGACGATGAGTCTAAAGACAGATCATGGTTTTGGCCAGTGGAAAAAGAGTGGTCTGTTATCTATAGGCCTTGTATCGTTTTTATTTTAACACAGAATACTCATTTGGAGCTAAGCCACATTTCTGCAGTGGACTATTAATTCAGTCAGTGCTCTTTGTGCATATATGTGTATATATGTACACATATGTCTGGGTGCACACACACCAGTATACACACAAATATAGTGTGTAATTTGTGTATATGATACATACATATACACACATACAAACTGATGGTAATTAGTCAGGTGTTCCTTTTTTTGCTTGTTTCTTGAACAATTCATATTCTGTATGACTACAAGGAAACAAGTTTGCTATGAATGGTATTCTGGACATCTTTTAACAAACAAAACCTGTTTATTTTACAATATTTGATTCAATGCCTGATTAATCAATAAAAACATCCATTTGAAAATGTAGCTTCTGTGGTCTGTGGCATTTTGCATGGTCCATAGTAATCAATCAAAATCTGGGGTAACAATTATCCTTGTGTAAAAATAAAACATGGTACCTTAATGTAGTGTGCAGTCTTAGATGAAGGGTTTTTCCCTCATTTTTTTAAAGTTTCGTGACTAGGAATGAGGTAGCATTGTGTAATGCCATGTTTCACAGAGATTTTTGAGGAATAGTCTGCTGAGTTGCAAGCAGTGAATGTAGGAGATGCAGCCTGTGTTAGTATAATGATTGTTTTAAAGGTGTATTTAAAACCCAATCTGGGATTCAGCAGAGTTAGAGCAAACTATAGCACAATCTTTTTAGACGACAGTAGCATAGTCTCAGAGTAGTCAAAGGTGAGGTAATGGAAAGGTGGGGAACTTTTTCTCTCTGAGGCCAGATCAGATTTTCCATGTGTTAGTCTCCTATGTGTTAATGCATGTTTAATGGAGAAAAAATCATTCATGAATGGGCTGTATGTCATAAATCATTTAGTAGACTGTCTCCAGCCCACTGTAGTTTCCCACTGTTGGCTTTCAGAGAGCAGCAAAGTTGCTGAATTTTGTGTCATGACTTTATTCTTTGTCTGGTTTGGGTATCCCATTTCTCAATTGCTCAGCAGAGAGACCCCTACTGAGCAGTGAGTCCCAAGGGTAGGAAGCATAAGTATCCCCCAGGTGTGGATACGCTGTGAAAAGCTGAAAATCTGCAAGTACAGGTGAAAACACATGGATGTTCTTCATTATATCAGTAATAGTAGGCCACTAAACAGCAGTGTGCATCACACGTTTTAATCCTGCATCTTAGTTGCAAAGACTATTCTTTTGGTGTTAGAAAACACAACAGGGCACTATTGATGGCACAAATTAAAGTGTCAGTGCTTTAGCTACTTCATTTTGAGGTGGCCAGAGTTTATAGCACTGTGAAGAACTATTGGCTGTGGGAAATTTCATTAAACTATTTGACATCAGTAAGTATTTCTTTCTTAATTACTCTAATAAAGCTAGTCCGATAAAGCATATTTCTAGTAGTTCCCAGATTCTGCCTTTGGTTACAGCAGCAGAAATTCCAGATAAGTCCATGCACCAAAACAAAGTGAGAATTGCTAATGGCTCTTATGTGTATCAGCAAAACTGAGGCTATTTGTCTTAATTAGCAACTGTCTTCATTTCTAGTTTAGGAGTGTTGGACCCACATAGAAAGTACGCTCTGGCCACCTCAGTAACTGTCCTGCAGGTCATTTGTGGTGCAGCTTGATAAACGGTGATAAACAAAAAACATGCACATGTTGCTTATGTAGTGATGTACCGTCAATTTTCTTGTAATGCCATTTCTAATGTCTTTTCACATTCCGATCTTTCTAGTAGTGGAAGTGTGTATTAATATATAAATTCAGTATTTTATTATGTTAATGGGTTGGTTGTCCATTTAGAAATTGTCACAGTGTTCTGAATTTCAGCGTTAAGTTTTGTTTTCTCCAAACAGAGAAAAGCCCAAGCACTGATGGTGGGTGTTCTAGATTATCTGAGCTCTTTGTTTTTATTGCACTTTCTGAAGTGAAAGAAACTCTCTTTACATTTTAATCTTGATTTAGCACTTGATTCATGTATTTAAAAAAAGAGAGAGAGGGACTAAAGAGCAATGATGTTAACAATGCTTCAATGTAGATGAGACTCTTGATTTGGACTGTGAGGCTTAAGGCATCTATGTACATAAATCTGTGCCAGCATAGACTAATTTGTGGGAGTTGAACAGTAGAGGTGCAAGCATTTTCTTCTAAGGTAAGCTTTTGCATTAACTCCGCTCTTGGAGTGGAATATTCTGTTATTGTGGTGGGGTTTTTTAATTGGTTTTCTTATTCAAGTGCAGACTATGTTAGTGATAATATAATATTTCATCACGTTACTTATTTTAGCAAGCCCTACCATATCACATGCCTCTGGCGTGTCACTGAACACATCAGCTGCAACCATAACCTTTGTCAACTCAGCTCCAAGGTGTGGACTGATGTTTAAGCCATTGATCAAGTACATAACTCTCCCATGTGGGATTCATCTTGCTTTGAGTAAGGAACTCTAGCACAAATGGTGTTATCAGTTGCAGGTGAGAGGCTCATATATTTCACAAAGATGATAGAGGAACAACATGGGCTTGAATACCATCAGCGCTGAGGTCGTTCTGGTTTAGAAGCATCACCATGTATTAGGAAGGCACAAAGTCTTTTACTACAATGTGATCAACAGTTATTACTATTATGTAATCATTATTACTGCTGCCTGAGAGAGGGACGGAGGCAGCAAAAAGAGGGAGTTGTGGAGGAATGATGAGTCATTCTGAGTGACAAGACAGATGAAAACCCGCCACTGCTACCTGCCCTGGTGCCATGCTGCAGCTCTGCAAAGCAAGTCTGCACCTATTCTTCTTTTTGTTACAGCTCAGCCCCCTTCCACATTCCCGAATGACAGGAAACAAAATATTGCAATTGTACATTTGAAAGCCTAACCTGAATAAAAGCAGCAGGGCAGGGATGGCAGCCCCGAGCCTTGATTCTCCTTTATTCACCCAGATTTTTACATCTGTTGACTTCAAAGGAGATAGTCCTGATGTACATAGAGGTAGGTACAAGACCATGAATCTTCAGTTTCCAAAGGGTCAAACCTAAGTGAAGCAGGAGCCCCTATACAAACAGCTTAGCATTCCTATTAAATCATGTCTTTGGAGAAAGCATATTAGCTGCTAGCAAAACTGGGGTTTCTCCTGAACTGTTTCCCCAGGCCAACCCAGGTGTGTTTTGAAATGTATGGTTCAATAACATTCTTCTTGGGTGAATTGTTCAGACAATGCTCTGCTATTTCCTACAAGCAGGGTGGGAACAACTCTCTTAGCAGGTGCTGTGTTACTTTTCCAAAAATCATGAGAATGTCAGATACGTAAGTTATGATTAGACTATTGTTCTTGGACTTCCATTTAAAAATGGACAATAACTATAGAAGTGTAAAAGTCTACTTCCTCTAACTGTTTGTTCTAATGTATATAATTATTTGAATGGAGATGTTTCTTCTCAAGGAATATCCCCTCATTTCTTTTTAATACCTGCAGACACATAGTAATTAGGAGTATTACTGAAAATCCATGAATTCATAGTATAGCTTATATTGAAGCCTTTGAAAGACAGCAAATGGAGGCTTTGCGTTTTGCATAACATTAGTCATTGAGCAGGGAAAAAAAGCTATAGCTGTTTAGATCACTGAAGCATTTAAAAAATGACAGCCAACTGCCACACAAGAGGATGGGAAAGTTTTCATTAGCAGTTTTTTATTTCTCCCTTATTTTCATTTTATATGGAAACCAAACTATTCCACTTGAAAATATTTTTGTTATCCTTCCATTTTTTTACTGCTTTCAGTCTCATTTTCATATTTTAAATATTAGAGTATCAAGAAGTGTGTGGTTTTTAAAGTTGAATTTATTTTTTATTTCCTTGAAAATTACCTTTTTCAGGGAGCTCGCAGAAAAAGAAATGAGAAGTCAAAATACCATTGCAATATGGCAACTTGAAAGTAGAGAATATTTTTGACATAGACATTAAAGAAGGAATGCAGATAAGCTTGTCACTCTGCTACAATTACTGAATTATTTGGTTTCATTATTCTGGGCTTAATAGTATTGCTCTCTAACTCAATGTTATGAGATCTGTTTAAGGAGCACAAGCAGAGGAATAGTAGAGTGTTTTAGGGTAACCCTGGATCATGTTAATAACAACTTGTATATTCAACCTCATTAACGTCAGCTTGTTTTGTTGGTTTGGTTTGATGGTTTTGGTTTTTTTTTTCATTTTTAAATAATGTGTGTCCTCTCTAGCAATGATTCCCACCATGGAAGTATTTGTCTCTTTTGGAAACCATAGGATCTCCTTCCTTATTGGATGGGAAAAAGTCCTCCTTATGGCAGGTGTGAATGTGGTGCTAGCACAGTGAGAACATCTCCCACTGTAAGGGGCAATTTCTCTCATCTTGTCTGTGTGAGTAGTAGTGATGGCCAAACTGAGGATGAAATAGGTTCATCAACATTTGTGGGTGTAGGAAGAAGTGGAAGCCCTCTCTGGTGAATCACAACTAGTGATTACAACCAGTGGCAGACCCAACCAAGAATCAGAAATTAGCAAATGGAGATTTGTTCCTTAATACAATCAGTAACATATCCTTTTAATTTCTTTAAGTGGCTGTGACCTCTCTCAATTTTTCCATTAGTTTACATTCACATGCTCATTAAACTTCAGTTAAAATTGGGGGTTTTTTGACTGTTAAAACACTTGAAAACAAACATTGCTGATACAACGTCAGTAGCTTGTGACAGAGGTGGAGGTGAGGAACAACGTAGAGAACCAACATAGAACAAAATAGAGAATAAATACAGGTGCAGATTGAGTTTGGAACAGCCTATTACTGCTCATAAGCATAGTTTCCATCCATCCTAGCTGAAATTATTCATATAGGCGAAGAGAGAGAAACACAACTGAATTCAACCTTGGCACGTGCATGAATAACATTCAGTACAAAGTAGCATAGGGCCTGAAATAATTGAAAAACAAGACTCTCTTCCGTAAAATTAATTGTTGATATTGTTTGTTTTCTAACGGGTCATAGCATTCCTACATTGCATGTATTTAGACAGACAGGAAGTATTATTAAGAATGTGCCCTGAGTTATGCTGTAAATTCTTACAAATTCAAGACCAATTGAGGAAATTAGGATGAATCTTTGAATGACATACAAAACAAGTTATTTATTCACAATCAATAATTCAAAAACTATACCCAAACCATCCTTTCTTATTAGAATCCTGATGCTGCTTTCCTGCTTCTCTCCATGGAAAGGATGAAACAGGAATGCTTTGTCTTTCTGTTCTGATGAAGTCAGTGCTCCATATTAGTGTTACTTGGAAATCTCTCAGGATGAATAAATTTTGTAGGAAGAAGTATAGAGTTCTCACCAGTCTTGGAGCCTGAATAAGCCATTAGCCAGTTTCAAGGCTGAGTTACCGTCAAGTTATGAATGCTTTCATGTATTTTTAACTGTGCCAGAAGAAACATGTAGCATTGACAAAAAAGTGACCAATTTTATGTAAGTGTGGGAATAGACGTCATTCTCTCCAGCTACAAAACTGCTATTTGGTACAGGGACAGGAAAATATTTTTACGGATTTGGTATAAAGCACCTGCACTGGTGCTGGTTCTCATGCACACAGAACTTCTGTAGCCCTAGGTCCTGACAGCCTGTTATTTGTCTGTGGAACTCAAAAGCTCTGCAAATCATGATAAGGGATGGGTTGGTGCATGTGGGTACAACTTTCCTTAAAAGTGCTCCCATTGGCCCACATTCTCCTGCTTCCCTGAAAGCAGCAGTAAAGGCAAGCCAGCTCCCAAAGGTCTTCAGCTCTAATCCTTCCCTGACCTTTCTCATGGCAGCAACAGCGAGGCCACAGGTGGCCCTTGGCTCCACATCTTGTGTGGCAACAGAATTAGGCTACTAAGCAGGCTCCTCTAGCTAAGGGACCTGACTCTGCAGAAAGAGAGATTAACCTAGCTCCACTAGCAAGGTTCAGATATTTCTCAAGCAGCTTCACCAGCTTCTGCTATAGTCAGGAAATGCAAGGGAATCTGCTGCAGGACAGGGTGTGAAGATGACACATCCTCTAAAGGCATGTCCAAAAGGCTCAGAAAGAAAATTTTGAGTGGCATTCATCCTCATGGGAAGGTTTGCATAAGAAGGCTGGGGTACATCTTTCCATGTTTCCATGAAGGCATGGAAAGCTATCTCCTTATGCCTCAGGTTTGGTAGTATTTATGGACAGGCAGGCCTCACAGTTAACTTTGAAGAGTGTCCTATGTTTTTCTTCCCACTCTCCTAGAAGCTTGACAAATGGGAAGAAAAGTTATGAGATTCTACTACATGAAGGCTCATATCACTGGTCTTCATTGTCAAAATGAAGACAATGCAAAAAGAAGCAGCCAAACTTGTGTGTGTAAAATTGTTATTTGTTACAACTGACATATCTGGCATCTCTGACAAACATTACAATAGTAACAGAAACAAAGTGGAACATTTATCATGACTGGAACTCTGACAATGAAAAATAGAACTAGAAGTTGAAGACAGAAATAAAATAATTTGAGAATTCACCTAGGAAGGCAAAACCAGAAAGGATTGCTACCATGGAGAAATGAGTCTAGTAGAAGCCCATCTGGAAGACTGCAAAATTCTTGTCTACCATTAAGAAAGATAGTATTCAGTAACACAGGATCAGAAAAAGGATCATTATAAGGGAAAGCCAAGGGAGAGCCTAGGTTGGAAGTGGAGATGTATATGTGGTTTAGTTAGTCTAGCAATTGATAACTGAATGGTGTTAAGGTTGTCGTGTCTCTAAACATATGATTAGGGGTACCACCAGGAAAGGAGCATAACAGTTATAAGTAAAAGTCAATACTGATACAAGAATAAATGTAGCCAACCTGTTTAATGGACAGTTAGGTCTATAGAATTAAAGGCAGTTACTTTACAGGGTGGCAAGAGGAAAAAAGGAACCTGCTGTTTCTGAGACAAAGCTTTGTGGGTGAGATTAATCATATTTCAATCTAAATGCCCAAATATTAGTTGCCTAGGCTAAGCATATCTTCTAGGCATCTGCTATAACAAATAGGAAGCAAATAGCATCTCCAAATATTTATCCCAGATATTCTAGCAACCTAATTCATAACGGGAAGGATTTCATTCCGTAACTGATCTTTCACCATTAGCCATATGAGGAGTCACAGACAGCTAACATTTACTCAATACCTGCCTTTTAGATACCTAAAGGCAGATCAACAGACTATGTATATAGCAAATGGGATGTCAACATTTTTATAGTGGTGATTATAGAGTAAATCCATTTCTTTGGATATAATACATAAATTTATAGACAGTTTCTGACTTAAAAACCTTGCTATGCTGAAGCAAGCAGGCAATTTTTCACTGGCCTCAGTGAAGCCTACATTGTGCCTCTTAAATATGAACACGGCAAAATATTGTAAGTCAAAGTCGTATTAAATGTAGACATCTCCCCTAACCAAAGACTGTTCAAGCCCCTTAGCCCTTGTTTTTAGAAAGCAAGTCATTTATAATAATGCTTCAGTAAAATGGTCATCCAGGCAAAATCAACAAATAAAAATGCGTCTGTTTGACCACAGAACAAACCACCTTGGAGGTTATATGTGCTTGTATGCAGTCTATCGCACTGATGATGTACATAAGTATTTTAGACTCCAAACTGGGCTGCTTATCCAATGCTGCAAAATGCCATGTATTAATAGTTGGTGTTGTTCTAGCATTATTCCTAAGATTTGTTTTAATAGATGTCACAATCAGATCTCCTCTGGCGTTTCCTGAATTCAACATGTAACTGTAAGATTGTATCAAAGCTAGAATATGGCTGCATCATTCATTCCTCACAATAGTAAGTGTATATCGGTATGATAGACCGAATACAAGTATTAAATTCACAGTGCCTGTGCCAAACAGGTTTTTTTATGGAATCAAGAGCTCCTCAGCATAATTCTTTTCTAATGGTAAAGTAGCCAATAATTGTAAGTTAAAAGGAATGTATAAGAGAAAGCTAAGAAGTGCTGGCTCCTTAACATTTAAGTCAAATTCTAAGGTCAAAAGTACTTCTTTTACTATGTAATCTATTTGCATATTCTGCAAAGGAAATAGGGTTGGTTCTCTGAAGGATAACTGAGAGTCCTTTTGATATTCATGGCAGATTGTTTTGGATGGCTGCCATCCAGAAAATCTTAATGGTGGGAGAAAAATGCTCTGTGGACGGATGTAAATATCCCTTTTTCCAGGGCTTTATCTTAGACTCACCTCTTTACACTGTATAGGTTACTTTCAGAGGTTTCTTTTTATCTGTTTCTAAACAGCATGAGTATTTATCTAATGATTCTGTGGTGAGGTATGATTCATCCTTCAGGTTGCATAGATGAAAAAACCCTCCACATGCGAAGTATTGTTAACTGCTTGTGCTTCATAAAAAGAAAGGAAATCACTCAGGCTGGAGAAATGTTATAGTAAAGATTATTGGTGCTCTTCAGGCTGATAGAAAAAAAGTTGCTCAAATAAAATGTGAGAGTTTCTGCAGGAAACACTTTCTGATGGGAAAAGGATTAGGGCTCCAGGAGGAATAACTAAGGAAGACTGACAGAAAATCACCCAAACTAGGCAAATATTTTGGAAATGGCTTGGCAAAGAGGGATTTAATAGGGTTCAAGTCACAGTGAAAAGTAGAATATGGACAGGACTGACACAGGCTGGTGTGCTTTGGAGGGACCAGTCTCAGGATTTCTACTTGCAGGGAGTGTGGAATAACTTGTGAAACTGCACTAGCCTATCCTGCTTAGGGGTCTCAGAGTTGGAAGCAGCAGCAGGAAAGAAAGGAGTTGAAATACAAGTCAAGAAAGAAGGAACTGGGAACATTTCCTTTTCTACTTATTAAAAAGAAAAATAAATTTGGAATATCCAACAGCAGGAAATAACATGACCTGAAAAACTTTTGTAAAACTACAGTCTTTCTCCTTATCTTTGTGATTTGTAACATCAATGGTTATTAAACTGGAGACAGCTTTTAAACTGTAATTTATTTTCACTGTTTGTGGGAACTTGCTCCATTACTTTTGATAGTTTTCACTATTTGAACAAAATGTTCCTTCATTTCTTCTGCCTAAATCAGTCAGCCAACAATAAAAAACTTATAAGCTCTCGGCCTTTACAATACCATGACGGGAACACTTTTCCAGATGTAGTTGACCCTACTAACATTTTTGATGTAACTAGGTGGGTGCTGTGTCCCTGTGAGACCTGTAGGTTTGGGAGCTTGGTGGGTGATGTGGCAGAAGTAAGGCTGATTTGTCTTTTATACAGAAGCAGGCACTGATTAGATGGTTAAAAGCAGTGATGGATGGTTTTCTGCTGAATTGCTGGGATGGAATGTGTCTGAAGGGTGGTGAGGATGTTTGATGCTGGATGACAAGGAAGTTTGGCCAAGGTATTGCTGAGGTCTTGCTATCAAGGATGTTAATGAAATGTAACTACAGTCACTGTAATCCAAAAGGATTTTGACAAAATCTTTGGAAAGTTATTGTGCTCTGAATGGTGTTAAAATATGGAATTTATGTAAATATAAATGAATTGATGCTTAGTTATTGGAATAAGATACTACAGATGTATTGTGGGATATATATAAATGAATGTGTAATCTAGATTATTTAGGTTATAAAAGATGGTGCTTTAGCCATCTGTTGGTGATTTTCTTTTATCAGGCTAAGGAAACTGTGGATACGACAAGAATCAACTTATTAGCAAGTTTTGCATTGTATGAATGTGTCTTGCTTTTTCAATAAAGAATGTTAACTCTACCTCTTAATTTCTGCTAAAGTAAACCTGTCACTTTCAGTAATGATTTTAGTTTGGTCAAAATCAACCTTAACAAAAGTGAGAGTGGCAGTTAGGACTTATCTGATCTCAATTTAAGATAATGGTCAACAGACTAGTAATTTGTTTATGAATCACTGTCTCAATAGGGAATTCCCACTGAAGGGAAATCACATGGTATATGCAGCTGGAGGCAGCTTTCCAGAAATTTATCCCAGTGATAGCCATGAGGAAAACAGTGAAAGCCCTAGTGAGGAAAAACTTCAGGTCAACACATGAGTAGATTTGCCTGATTTTTTTATGACCCAAGGATAGCAGCCTTCATGGCAAGAGGAAGGGAAGGGCTCCCAGCCTCACACACTCACATGGGATCAAGACGACTTCCTGAAACCAAGCCACTCTTCCCTGCTCACACAAGCTTTCTTCTCACATAATTTCACAGGAGGTGACACAGTTTTGGAGCCAAATTGTATTGTGGTGTAGAACTATTGAAGTCAAGGATAATAACAGCAAAGCTAAATTTGGAGAGGTGCACAGGTAAGGGAGAGAACAAAGAGGGGCTTTACTGGGATTAATAAACTGTGGGCAAGAGGAGTAAAATGAAGTTCAGATTATTTTTTTCTCTCTCTCTGAATCAACATAGTTTTGGGATTATTTCTGACTCACAAATTCCAGACAGCAGTATAAAAAAAAAAAAAGTTTAATTTCACTTTTAGGTGAAAGACAGCTTTTCATCACATTCCTGCAGCCTTGCCTTAGAGATACCTTATCCAAACTTGCTCAGAACTGCTTGTGAGCTTGTGCTAGAAGAATCACACCTACTTAGTCACCTTTCAGTACTGAAAATGAAAATAATATAAAGTATATGAGCCAACTACAATACAAATTTATAAACTCAACACTTTCTCCTGGCAGAAGCATGACATGATACATAGTTAATCATTCCCTGAATTTGCATGATTTATAATCACTTCAGTCAAGGGAAACTCAGTGAATACAGTGTGCCTACAACTGTTGCAGTCCTGTGATGCTGTTCCATCAACTCTCACAGGCAATTCTAGGCCATGTCCAAGTGCTGGGAATGCTGAATGACAGTATGAAGAGCACATCCTTGCCCTTCTCAGAGTATGTGTGGACCCCCATTATGGTGTCCTGTCATATCAATGCCAGTAAAGAGCACACTGGAGCACACATGGGCCTACTGAATGAGCTTAACTGAAGCTAATTCTGACACCAAGAGCCATAAACATCCAAATACAGCAGTTAGGCAACATTTCACTCTCTGTGCTTGAAGACTGATACCACATCCCCTATGGGTTTCTTTATCTTGTTTTAGTTTTAAAGTTCTAGTTGATTCCATTTTTCCCTGAAAAAAACAAAAAACAAACCATGTTTTTGGAGTTTTGACATGATTTTTATTGCTTCCTTGTGGATTATTTTCAATGGATCTACATTGCTGTTACTACAAAAGCAGTGCCTGAAAATGCATACAAAATTTGGTGCAAGACTTCAGCAGCTGTTGAGAGCAAAAGAATAAAACCAATCATCTTTCAAGTCTTCAAACCCCAATATAGTGCTTGCCTTTCTCATGACACCATGGCAATGTCAAATACCATACCATCACAGTCACTGCAATCCCTGTAGACTCTTCAGGAGAGCTACTTCACCTTGTCAGGACCATGTATGTTTTTAATCCCACCTTTTCAGGATCATGTTTATTTTCCGTCCTGTGCTGCAATGAATTTACAATCTGGCTTTGTTTCAGCTGCGAATGTAATAAATATATCCTCTGATCCACCTCTTTGGGGTGTTTGAGACCTAATCAAAAAGTGTTCAGCCTGAGACAGACCCTCTCTTCCTCTGAGGAAGTGCCACTGTTATGACAATGAACTTAATGATAGCTACTCTCTGAGCAGGGTGTTTCTAAGGACTCTTAAACCTGCTTGTCATAATTTCAATCTGATAACATTTCCCTTGTTTGTTCCTAAGATTGTCAAGGGGACAGTGCTAGAAGCTTCACTGAGTACTAACTATGTGACAAGTACTGCCTCTGATTTCTTCCTAGATCTGCTTACCCTACTGTAGAAGCAAATAAGATTTGTCAGATATATTTGTTCTTGACAAATGCATGTTAACTGCTACTCATTTTGAAGCTATTTTCTTGGTACTTACCAATTTATTTTACATGAACAGGCACATAGAGAGCTGACAATGACGACTGTTATCCTAAAAAAAATTGTGATTCTTTTTCAAAAACTAAATGCTTTCTCCAGCTTTATATACAGTATAAAACAAAGAAACAAACCATTTCAGAGCAGATGAAAGAGGAAACCGATATTCTATGAGATACGTGGTTCAAAATGAAGACACCTAAATGCCAGCATAGAAGTGACTAGTGCCTAAGCATAGGCACTAGCCATTTGAGAAACCCCAGGACAAGGAAGATGGGGGCTAGCAGATGTGCCACAGGATCTGTAGGAGGCATGACTTCACCAGAGCAGCAAGCAATGCACTCTAGACACATAAAACAGCCCATAGTTAACAACTGAGTCATTCCTTGGTTGAACTAAATTAATTGACCTTAATTTTGTCATTTTAATCTGTAATGGAATCTCTGCTCATTCAGTTTTGTGTTACTGCTGAACTTTGATCTCCTGGTTTTGATAGGTTATCTTGGGCATACGCCTTAAGAGTCAGGCTAGAAGACAAAAAAACCCAGCGGTTGTATTTTATTTATTTCCTGTCCTTTTAGAACACAGTTATTTTTACGTACAATGGGAAGGAGGAGAAGAATCTTTTCCCTTTGCTATATCCTCCTCATAGCAGACTTATCAGTAGCTCTATTTAACTGCCCTTGTGCCAGTAATTACAGTGAGTCAGAAACCATTCCCAGCATTGCTGCTTGCATTTGAATTACTGGTGCTCTCTCAAGTTTTGAAAAAAAGCAGAAAGGGAAGAAAGGGGATTCATGAACCCGTCCGAGTTTAGAAAAGTCCTTAGTGGATACAATAAATCACTAGCCTAATCTAGGAATAAAAGAAAACATGAAAAAATCTCATACTGTTGGGAATCTTTGGTAGCACTGTGTTGCAAGTGGAGAATCTTAGAATAAGAAAAGAATATGCATAAGGAAAAGAGTCAGCTGTAGTTATTTTTACTTTCACGGAAGAATCTAATAGGCCCCCCTTGTCACTTAAAGAGGTATAAACCAGAAGGCACAAATTCCTCTATCTATGTTGTGTGATTTATTAAAGGCCAGTTCTCTACTAGCGTGATGGCTGGAGGTGCACAGAGGTTTGGTGCTGCCTCATGCTGCTCTCCACACATGCTGCAGAGGGGTAGATGGATTTGTGTTCGCTGGGGGACCAGACACTCTGCGTGAGAAAAGCAAAATGTTCTTTCTGCGCCCCTAACAGAAGCCACTTATGTGCTCAGGATGCAGCTGCCAGATCTGTCTGGCTGGCTGTCCTGTCTGCTTACAGGCTGGAGAACCCTGCGGGAGGCATCTTCTGCAGCACCACTGCCAGGGTGTCAGCCCCAGCCCTGGGCTCCTGCTGACCTCCATGCATTTTGACAGCTCTCACAGTTTGGGGCTTGTCTCCCATGTGCCGTACACGTGCAGGCATCAAAATTAATGATAGCTGCATGTTGCCTTCAGCATTAGCAGGGAGACCACCTGTGTGGCAAGGGCCCATTGCACACATAATTATGTTCTCTTTTAGGTATGTCCACTTTGGCAAATGCCCAGTTTTTAAGCTGGCCATATACAAGCCAGTTGTGGTCTGGAAGCTGTAGAGTTTTGTTATCATTGGATTTTCCCAAGTTAACATATAATCTTAGGAGGCAAAGTGGAAGAAATGAATTGCTTTGTTGCAACATAACTCCCATGCTAGCTGAGCCATATTTTTTTCCAGCTGAGGCAGGCTTACAGATGGCATTCCCAGAGCGTGGGTCTTCTGTATCTGTATGTGCATCCATGCTTCAATTAACGTCCATCCATCGACATAAGTGAAATACAAGCTAAGTCTTCGTAAAATGGATTTGAAACAAAAACATTTTTGTGTCCTGGCAACAAGACATAACAACTTTTTTTCCAAATATGCTTCTTTTAAAAAAGCCACAAATTTGTAGCCTCACATTTTTTCCAGAGTTATATCAGTGAATTGAATTCAACTTCCCATCTGTTATGGAGATGTCTTTTGGGGGGCTTTTTTTTTTTTTTTTTTTAAAGTTGAAGAAAAAATACGGTCAGAAAGTTCAAAAATTATTAAATGGTTTTTTTTCAGGATCAACTTTAATTTTAATTTAATATCAGAAACTGAAAAGGTATGTGAATGCTGTGATTTCTGATCAATCAACAGCTATAACATGCCAAGCAATATTAAACGTGCTCTGCTTACTAAGAATCTCATAATTTTCACTGTGAAGCTGTTTGTTTGTTTAAATTGCAGAAGGCTCCTCTTCTTTTTTTCAGTGTCCCCAGGCCAGATGCTGCCAGGTTAACACTTCATACCCTGCGAAGTGCTCCACAGTGGGATGAGTTGTGTCTAGGAGGAGGAGAATGTGCTTGCAGGACCTTGGTGAGAGTCTTAAGCCATTTGAGGAACACTTTTATCCCAGTCTACTAGTAAATCAGGGCACAGATTACATAAATAAATGTGTATATGTTCACATTATATATTACCTACCTTTAACATTTTGCCTAAATAAATGAAAATTTCATGTGGATAGATATCTAGCCTGTGCAAAGACTTAAGGAAGGACTATATGCAGTTTATGAGCACACAGCATGCATTTATTGACTAGCAAGTACTAATATGCTCACCTTTCACTGGTGAAGCTCTGCTGGCCCTGCAGTGATCTGTCAGGCAGGGAAGTGCCATCCCTCATTGCATGGCTGAACCTTTATCTTGCTGAGTTGTACCATCTGCCTCTTCGCTTACCATCCTCACCCAGTTTTACAGCCGCCTTTAGCTTTAGCTTAGGAGAAAGCTCATGGACCACCCCAGCAGCACTTCTGCAAGAGCAGCGCAGAGCCAGGTTCACGATGGAGCCTCACAGAGCCGGCCCTGGGCTTGTATTACCCTTTGCATTAAAACTCACTTTAACTCAGTGATTTACACTAGTACATTCCTGTGTAAGTGTGTCTCCTAAGCGTGCACACAGAGTGGGTTTAAAGATTTCAGTAGATGGAGAGATTTTATATTAAAATTGTTCTAGTCGTGAATTATGATTTTAAAAAGTAAATCTTACCATAATTCCACTTCTAATTAATCTAGTGTTAGCTTCACATGAAAAAAACACAATGCAAGATTTCAACAAGTCAAAAATCCCTTTTTGAGAAATAGGCATACCTGAAATAGTGGAGGTGGGAAACTTCTTAGAAGAATAATGTTTTAACTTGGCATTATGCTTATGATTGCTTGGAGAGAAAAAAAGAAGCATTTCAGGGAAAATTATCTTTTTCCCCTCCTGTTTAAATCATCAGATAATTCAATAAGCAGAAGAGCTTCTCATATTCTCAACTTTAATCTCAGCTATAAAAAGCTAGCCCATTGTTAAAACATCTACTGTGAAAGGGAAATCTAGTAACCTTTGCTGTATATACACCAGGTGATTTTCCTTAATAAGTGCTATTGATAGAGTGATGTTTAATCTTTGATGGTAATATCTAGGATGTACTGAATTGCAATAAAAACACTTTCCAGACACAGTATCTCCCAGGATTATAAAATCTATGGACAAAACATATAGTTCTGTACAATGGCATTAAATCGTGGAATCATAGAATCATAGAATGGTTTGGAAGATCATCTAGTTCCGAACCCCTGGCATTGGGCAAGGACACCTCCCCCTAGACCAGGTTGCTCAAAGTCCCGTCCAGCCTCGCCTTGAACACTGCCAAGAAGAGAGCAGCCACAACTTCTCTGGGCAACCTGTTCCAGTGTCTCACCACCCTCACAGTAAAGAACTTCTTCATATATATTATCTAAATCTACCCTCTTTCAGTTTAAAGCCATTATCCCTTGTCTTATCCCTACATGTCACTGTAAAAAGTCCCTCTCCAGATTTCTTGTAGGCCCCCTTTAGGTACTGGAAGGCTGCTCTAAGGTCTCCCCAGAGCCTTCTCTTCTCCAGGCTGAACAAGCTCTCTCAGCCTGTCTCTGTAGCAGAGGTGCTTCAGCCCTCTGATCATCTTTGTGGCCCTCCTCCGGACTCAGCCCAACTGGCCCACATTCCTCTTGTGTTGGGAGCCCCAGAGCCAAACACAGCATTCCAGGTGTGGTCTTGCGAGAGTGGAGTAGAGGGGGAGAATCACCTCCCTTAACCTACTGGTCACTCTCCTTTTGATGCAGCCCAGCATACGGTTGGCTTTCTGGGCTGTAAGTGCACATTGCTGGGGCACTTTTAGCTTCTGATCAACCAATACCCCCAAGACTTTCTCCTCAGGGCTGCTTTTAACTATATAATGGCTAGTAGTGCCGGGGAAATTTGGCTAGTGTTGTAAGTTTGACCTCTTATGTGGGAAAAATCCAGAGAGTTTAATAGCTTTATTTAATGTGGCAAGATTTTGTTCCTGCATATCAGGTCAGCAATAAATTCTTACATTACTACTGTTATAAAACAATAACAGAAACCTGAAGCTGTGTTCCCTAGGAAGGGTCAGTGATTCACCTCACTCAGTGCTGCACAATGACAGTAAGAAGCACCAGATTTACACAAGAAATTAAGAAGAATTGTGATCCAGACTAGTACTACACAGTTACAATTTAATGTACCACTATTGAGAAAATAATTTTACAATCATTATCAAAGTGGATTCTCACTGAAAGCTGAATTTGGGAGGCAAAAAAGTGTTACTGAAATACACCGAAAATTCTGCATGAGCTGAAAATGAAGTAGAAGAGTGAAAGGAAGAAAAGGCCAGAGACAGAAGGTAGAGCGATTTGCACTCTTTCTCATGTGACGTTCTTGATCAGGCATCTAACTTGTTCATAATTTTAAAAATCCTGTCTCAATCTAGTATTATTTTTAATCCTTATCCTGCAAGACAGGTCATGACCATACATGTCTGTCTTTCAGTCTTACGCCCTGAAAAAAAGTAGGAAAATCACCACCCTTCACAACATAAAGCCCTAAATAACAGAACTCCAGAATAAAAAAGCATCTAATTTGTCTTAGGGCCTTTGCTTAGGACATCTTTGTGTTTCTGTAAGACCTAGCTTATTGTTACCTCTGAAGAGTAAAATCCAAGTTTCAAACCAGCCATGCCCACAAACTGGAAATCAGGAGAAAGTTAAGCTAAAGGGTGGCTCCAGTACACCTCTGTGTTCCAAAGCATGAAACATGCCTCATTTCTACCTCTAGGCAATAGTAAATTGTGTTACAGAATTCATGGGAAGGCGTTAAGCATGTTGTAGCCAGGGAAGTTTTAAAATGAAGTGGGATTAATCTTGCCTACCAATTAAATTTTAATCATTTAGCCTAAACTAGCACTTAGCTTTCTGCTATAGCCAAGGGAGAAGGACAGACACCTCTAAAGAGTGATTATTCCACCCTCTACTGAATACCCAGTGTGAGATGAATCACCTTTCATAAATGTCTGTAAGACCACAGAATACAGGAGTGTAGATGATTAGCTAAATGCACAACTTTATTTTAGGTCAGCTTAAACTAGATGACATTAATTTCATTGCTGGTGATTAAAATGAGGCATTTTTTCACTGCTAGCAGTGAAAAATTATCCAGGCAATTGTCAAATGCATCCATTTCCATCCAGTTTCGTAACTGGAATGTGATATTTCGGGTAGTTCATTTTTTTCTTCCAGGTAGCATTATTTAAATCTGGCATTTATAGTCTGAGTCAGTGGCTTTTCCTCCAGATGCTGATTCCTCCTAGAGGGAAAAGCAATCTTACAATGTTTCTGGCTACACCAGAGCATTATCAGCCTTCTGTGGGCCTGACATAACATCCCATCACAATCCTAAATATTATCTTTATATTTTGAAAAGATTAAAAAAAAGAACATTTGGTCTAGAAAGTCTATTGCCTGCCAAGAGCCATGGACTTTTGTTAAGGAGGAATAATTAAAACCACGGTAATGTCAATTATTCCAGGTGTGACTCTGGAACTTGTGCTTTGCAGTTCTGGAGCTGCAGAAAGCCCGACAATAGGAGCTTTAGGATATCAATCCTAAGTAATGTTTATAGCACCTTGAGGATAAGTTCAGCCCAATTATGAAGCATGGTGGCAGATTGTCACATGCTTTTTGTTCTCTGCCTTTCCCAGGCTGATATAGGAAAATAAGTGATGTGGCTTTTCTAACTAACTTCTTTTGAAACTGTGGCAGTTTTCTGGGAGCTTGACAAGCTGGCTTCTTTGAAGGAGGTGTTGATAATTTCCATTAGCAGCAGACAGCAGTTTTTCCACTGGCTTTCACCAGCCAGGGAGAGTACAAATCTGCTTTGTAGAAGACAGCTCACATAATCCTAGGGGCTTCTAGAGTTTCATTGTGTTTGATTGAGTTTCATTATGCTGGGGTAGTGAGGTGGTTAATACCTACCAGACCAACTGAAAGTTTTCTGCCCCTGTGAGTTCCTGTCGCATTTAGTTTATTTCTTCTGCAAAGTAGGATAAGAGTTCTTTGCAACAGGCTGGTCTCAGGTTTAATTCAAACATCCAGTCTTTGAATGTCAGCTGTAACTGGCCTTTACTGATTACTGATCACACTATACTTCAGCAGAAGTGAAAATACAGATAACAGATACAGTTAGGTAAAGATAGATAGATAGATAGACAGACAGGCAGGCAGGCAGACACATTCACACACACAAAGACAGCCTTTACACAGGTGTGTTACGCGTACAGCTTCCTTGATTGCAGAGTTCCTCATCACTAGTCACCATACTGTTTGCCGAAAATCGGTTTTTCTGAAGGGAAAAAAACATTTAGCTAGCCTCTTAACTAAGCAGCTAGCCACTGCATGTGCACAGAAAGGAATTCATGTTCCCAGCAAGAGCTATGGTCACCGAAGGAACTAAGATGTCCCTGTTTTGTGGTGAGTTATACAATAAGGCAATACCAAGAGTGGCAAGACCTCTGTGGCCCTGCTTGGGGTCTTGCAGCTGGTGTGTGATTATCCTTCTAGATAATTTTAGCTGACTATCATTTATTTTTATTACTGTATCAGTTGTAATTACAGATCAAATTATTGACATTATGAGAAATTAGAACTACCCATTTAGCTCCAAAGCTTTGTTAAGGTTGCCTTGATCTTTTACAACTTTTTGCTATTTTGAAAGGACATTCTCAACAAGTTCAAGACCTAGACTGTCATGACTGTGAAACAGCCATGCATTCTTCCAGTGAAACATGCCACAGGGCACAAGAAAGCAAAAGAAATCCACCTTGTGCTCAGCACCAAGAGGCATTTCTCTCTACATGGTATCAAATCTAAATCTAGATGCTGTCAGCAATGGCTACTCTTCATTGTTACCCCATGGCTCTTCGCATCTTTGGTTGGGATTTCGAATAAGTATGTTGTAAATCTGTCATCATTTTCCCTTCTAATTTTGAGTTACTTTTCATCTGACAACATGTCTAAGAGTATATCACGGACCTTTTTTTCAGTACCAGATGAAAGGCAGATGAATTCTTTTTGTTAGTTACCACTCATATCTCTCTTCCTCCTCAAAATGTGTCCCCACAGGCACCTTTCCTCTCCACAAACATTCTTCCTTCATCTTTCTGCTGTATTTTTTCCCCAAATCTCATAGGACTCCCTTTTCCGTGATTATTTGAAGTCCACTTCGTTTTCTTCCCCAGATGGTCTTGCAGATGAGGGCCTCCATCCCCACAGGAGGGAGTCTTCCACTGCTCGCACTTGCTGCTCTTCCAGTTGCCACCATGGGGCTCAGGCTCCAATGGGCAGCTGCCTTTGTTAGCTGCACATGTTCTTCAGGCTCCATGTAGGTCATCTGACAAATCCCTCTCCATAAAAATTCCCAAGTATTTATAGCACGCCATCGCATATTTTATGCATGCTTACAAAGAAATGGACTCAAGCTAACCTGTTGAAGCATTGTTCATAGTTTCGTTCTTGCTCTTCTGCCTATATATATGATATATAAGGAATGGGTTAATAATGTAGTTCTATTGAAAATACTTTTGCATACATAAATAAATTATTAAATAAATGAAAGCGCAGACACACACATGCACATATGTATGCCTGTGCACATGGGGAACCATTCAATAAGGCAGGCATTCAGCACAGGACCCATGACAATGTGACAGGTGTTGCCACAATGCCTGAAATCCCAGAAGCCAAATTTTCCAGGCTCAAGAGCTTAAAGAGAAAAAACTGCAACTAGAGATGACTTGCTCTACCAGTAAGGACACTAGGCTTTTGCAAGTGGGACTAGGCTACAAATTTGCCAGGACCAGTAGTTGCTTGTTTCTTGTTATGTGCTATAATGGTGTACAAGTAGTGTAATGGTGAGACAGTAAGTGTTAGCAATCCAGTCACCACTGAAATGTTCTTGAAAAAACTCTAGGAATTTCAGGTTTGTGAAACTTTGTGAACTTTTTTTTTATTATTTTAAGACTTTTCCTGGAACGCTCCTTACACAACTAAGAAAATATCTCATGTTTTCTGAGTTGTTTTTTGGGGAAAAACTTAATTAGCAACAGAACAAATGAAACAGATGCACAGTCACATCAATGTGCTACAAAAATCTTACCTGTGAAGTTTAACTGTGAAAAACATATACAGCAAATCAAACACAGAATGCGCAATTGTCTGTCATGTTTTCGAAAGCAGGATGGGTGTTAATTACTGAACAGTATACCCAATTTTGTGCTGAATTTTTTTTCCTATTTTGGGATTCTGAGATTTCCAGAGATGTCTGTATCCTCTCAGAGAAACTGAAATTGTATTTTTGAAGCAAATTTCTTACAGCACTTCTGCATCCTTAAAAGCCATTGACAGGAAATAGTATCTCTGAGAGACACTGCTGAACTGAAGTCCAGTCCAATTAGTCATTTCCTTGTCTGTGAATGACTGTTCCCTACACACCCTTTATAAATTGTGTAAATCAGCCTAGCTTTCAAATGACCTCAGATCTTTTAAAAAATCTTAGTGACAGAGCTGAACAGTGCAGTCATAGAAATATGCCTCAACAGAAGAAAAAGTTTATTGACCTTTTGAATATTCAAGAATGCATTGCAATAATGCGTGACTTAAATTACGTAAAACTTTACATATAATTAAACGTAGTTTAAGTCTTCCTATTGGGAGTCTACATCAGAGTTCAAACCAAAACTAGTATGTCAATATATTTATTGTCTGCCAGGAATATAATGTATGCTTTTGTCAGGTAAGAGGACCACAGCTAGGGAATTAATTGTTAGAATGGGGAAAGATTATTTATCCATGCTGTGATGGACTTAATTTAAGAGTTTGAACTGTCAGGGTAGGAAACGATGTTTAAAATTCTCATTTTTATTATTTCAGTGAGTCATTCTGGATTCACACCAGGCTGCAGTTTTTTACGTTCTAAGCCTGATATGAAGCTCCCATTACAACTTTAACAAAGCATCTCTTATAGTCCATTAAAACTTGCACTTATTTTTATGGTCTTCCCTTCAACACATCCTTTAGCATATGTTGTCTCAAACTGACCATTTGTTTAGCATACAACCAGGTGGATTTGTGGTTTTAGGCCAGTTATTGTGGGTAAATGAGGATCTTGAGTGACATTCTGAGGATTTTCTTCAAGTTTGCTTAGCTGAGCAGCTGCCTTTGGCATCACTTCTACAGTTGTCATCTAAAACGCTCCATGGGTTGGGATGACATTTGGGTCTTATTCTATCACCACCCTTTCCATGCCACGTGCTGATGAAGATTTTTTCAGTCGTAAGCTCTATGAGTGCTAGTCAGCCTCGGGGCTCTGTCCTGAGCCTTTCAGATCTTTCATTAAATTTAAATCTCCTTGAAGCACTGATTGTGTCATATGGCTTTCATTATCATAAGCACGCTGATGATATTCAGATTCATGGTTCACGTTAACCTTTCCTACTGAGGTCAGTAACAGTATCTCTGAGCATCTAACAGCTGTCTCCCTGTGGATGTCTCATAATTTTTTGACATTAGACACAGGCAGTAGGAGGCTCTGTTAATTGTGTCTGACAGTTCCTATTCTTTTGGTTTACATTTCACAGAATCTGCTCAATACCTTTAGCTGGGAACTTGGGTCTTATTCCTGACAATAATTTGTCATTTACTGCCCTTATTTTTTGTTTAACAAAAAAAGAATGTTGTTACTTAACACCTCACAGATTTGCCTGTACTTTATCATTACCTCAATAAAAACATCCATCTGTATGCTTGTGGTTTTGTTTTCAGAGTTTGCCTTTACTCAAAAACATATTGGTTGTGTCAACATATGCATACTCTTCTGCTTTTAGCATCTCTCCTTATACTGCTGGTATCTCTCATTATACTGGATCTGCCAAGGCCAGTGGGCTCAGGGGCAATGCATATGACCTTGGGCACAGTGCCCCCCTAGTGCACAGGGCAGATGTCTTCTGGGCTGGAGCATGTTTGGCCAGCTTGGAGTATGGGCAAAGACGCCAGTCAGAGACAAACATTTTTGTCATTTAACTAAATTGCCTCTGTGGGCATGAAAGAAGAGCGTATGGTCTGCTCCTTGCTTCTCAGTAGGGGCTTTTGCTCTTGAGCAGGGTATTAAATAAAATAGTACAGTCATTCTCCAGTGGTCCTTGAAGTGATTAGAGGAATACTGTTATGTCTGGCCAGCAGCTCCTCTCTTGAGTGACAGCAATGGGGCAAGTAAGAAGTTTTTTTTCAAACAGATTAATAAAGGGAATATGCACGTGGTTTTCCTGTATCAAAGGTTAAAAGAAAAAAAAAAAAAAAAAGAAAGTATTAAGTTTTTTATTTGGTGGCTGCTGAGAAGTGACAGAGATGGTTTTCATTTTCTGCTTGTGCTCAGTTTTAAATAGGTGCCAGTTGTCCTGCCAGAGACAAAATGTTGTTCTCATCTGGGCAAAGACCAGTTTATACTTTTCTTTCATTTAAAAAGCAGGACCAACAGAAGTATTACCTTCAGCCTGTAATGAAAAATAATCAACAAATTACAAAGGCTTTGAAGTCTTGAAGGTCTGGAGATGGAGTGTATTGCTCTATACAGTCAGGTACCTGAGAATAATGGTGAATATCAGGAAAACTGTATGTGAATTTTTTTGGTATTGCACGACTTGGGTGTCCTTGACAATAGTAAGTCCCAAGAGAGACATAGGAAGGAAATTTGTCTCATGGTAACAGACACAGTAAGTTCTTTACAGTCAATATTTTGCTGCTTTGCACCTATTCAGCTCTCTAAGAGACGGCTCAGCTCTCAACTCTGTGTCATCCCTCTCCAAGCAGCTTCCCAATAGGGAATGAGAGAAAACATAAAGTCTGATATGTTCTAAGAGCAGCGTGCTTACACAGGCACAAATACTAGCCCTGAGCTGAGCAGGTCGCAGAGTACTGTCTGGAGAATTATGTCAGAAAAGCATGACAAAAATCAGTGCATGAGCTATTCTCTGAAATCTTAAAGTTGTGTCAGATTTGAGAGCTTTGGGACTGCTGCACTCTCAGGCTCTCTGCTGCCTGAGTAGCTTCAGTAGCTTCAGCTGCATCAGTAGCTTCCATATAGGTGGCTTGCTGCCTCTTCAGTCCGGGGAGAGAGGGTGGTACCCAGTAGTGCTACCCTCCAGGAGGCAGGCTATCAGTGAGAAATATCCCTGGGAAGATTTTGTTGTGCAGATTTGCTGCTTTCTGCTAAGCAAGTGGACACCTCTGCCAGGCACCCTCACTTGAAGCTTAAGGCAGGTCATTGCTTTCTCAAATAAACTCAGAGGTAATTTCAGCGCTGGAGATTTTCACCTTCACATGCATCCACTTTCCTTTCAGTCTAAGAACAAGGGTTATCTGCTTATTTGAAATTGGGATTTGAACCTCGGTGTGTCACCAGAGTGGCCCAGCTCCTATGTTATTCAGAGGCAAATGTCTCCCACTACAACTAGGCATTTGTTATAAGCAGTCATTATCCCATGAAGCAGTACGATTAAAGTGTCTTGCCAACCAGGCAGTGATAAGTCTTACTTTTTATGCCTTCCTTTGCTCAGTGAACAGAAAATAACTCTGATATTTAGAATCAGGAAAGAGTATAAAAGTATGAAAAAAAAAGTATAAAAAGAGTATTCTACTATACTGCACAAAGAAATGTTTCACTTTTTATATATTTATAATTATGCAACTGGGAATCAAAAGAAGCTAAGACAGGATTCCCTATTCAGCGAAATATTTTGTGGATGAGGACAGAAGAGAAAATTTGGGGAAAAACCGTGATGCATATTTCTCTTCTATTGTG
>NC_044278.2:51794910-51842410 GCF_004027225.2 Strigops habroptila
TCTTTCAGAGATGAGATGAAAAGAGAATCGTACAGATGCAAACAAAAATTAATTTGTTTCAGTCATGCTCATCTGCAGTCAGTAACCAAATAGTCCTCCCAGCATTTCTGTTGCTTTCTGCTCCACTGAAGCCCTCCAGCATGGGATTACTATTGGCAAATTTACCAACTGAAACTCCACATTTCCCAGCTTCTTTCAGCCTATCATTCCCTGGATGATACCATATACCTATATTTAGATAGACTGAATCAGGTCCTACTTTTTAATTTCTTAATATTTCATAACAAGTAATGATTGAAGTGATAGGAATATCTATTCTCTAAAGAGATTAGAATATTTCAGCAGGATGAGCCTTCTTAGCATTGCAATACAATTTGCCACTCTCTTAAACTAGGTTAAAATATTAAATAAAAGTATCCATTAAAAAAATTGTAACACTTACTTACCGGAAAAAAAAAAAAAAATCAGAAGCAAGATGCTAAAATTTTGGAAATGCAACTGAAGATTACTTCTTTGATTTTTTAAATAACTGTAATCTCTTTTAAAATAAATAGAATAATTTATTATGATTGACATCTTTCTTACATTTTCAGAACATCATGTAACAGAACATCAATATTCATTGGCAATTGTTTTCAAAAATTAACAAGCAAATACTTTTTAATATATAATATCTAGAATTTTTAATACTTATTAATTATCAAATATAGACATTTCACCAATCCTACAATCTGCAACCAAACCCTTCCTCTTCTGCCCCCACTAAAAGCATAAACACCTATATGAAAATCCTACCATCTTTTCATGAAGGCTCACAGAAAAAAACAAAGACCAGAAGATTCTATTTCAAATTACATTCAACACACTGTAGAAAGCCTTTAAACATAACAGATTTAATTAGCATATATTTAATCTCATTCTATGCCACATTCTATGCTTAAAATCGTAATTTCATCAGTTCCTTGTTTCACTGGCAGTAGAATGTTTCAGACATTAAAGAGACTGAAGAAAAGCTACATAAATATTCTGCTTTATGAAAAATAATTATGCAGCAGAAATCATATCTTCTATTTCAGCCTTTTGCTCTTTATTAATCAAAGACCCATGGGATCTTTTTACTAGAGCTGGCATTATTATTCTTAGAATCACAGAAAGACTTTGGTTGGAAGGATCTTTGAAAGTCACCTAATCCAACCTCCTGCTCAAACCAGGGTTAATTTCAAAGCTCAGATCAAGCTGCTGAAGGCTTTGTGTGCCTGAGTCCTAAAAGCCTCCAGGGCCAGAGGGTCCACAGCCTAACTGGGAAACCTGTTCTCAACATTCAAAGCTTATTTCAGTAATTTTCCTATTTGCTTATTCAAAATTTTCAAGTTAATACTTGTTAGTGAAAATAGTAGGAAACTGTGAGAACTTGTAAGCATAAAGGCTGACAGGCCACTTAAATACCAGATTAAGGAGATTTTAAGCATGATAGACATCTGATATCTGCAGTGTTAGTGGAAAAAAGCAGGTATTTCTAGCATTCAGCTGGTCTCATCTTAAAGTGCAAATCTCAGATCAGCCAGGTATTTCTAAAAAGCCTTGACAGTTCCTATCTATTACCTTTGATTGTAACAAAAAGGCTGAAAATTACTAAATTAGAGATTTGGACACATTGTCGTGTCTAACATAAGACAGCACAAATCTTAATCTTGATCCTTCAGAGTATTTTATAGAGTGCTTCTGTACACCAAGTTTTACCTAATCCTTAAAATTAGTCAGCAGACTGAGACACATTTTGAACCTTAAAGCATGCTCGGCACTTAGGTATTGGCTTCCAGTATGATTAGAAAATCTGTTAAAGCTTTGTCATAATTCACAGATGTTTAAATCCTCAAGCCAATTTCTTTTTTAATCCTTCAAATGTGTTTGAATTGGACTATATCCAGTATGTGTAGAGATCACTGAATGCAATACAAGAAAAAGGGTCAGGTTCATTTCAGTTAGCACTTATGGAAGAAAAGAGATTACCACATTCAGTGAAATATAAATAAAGTGTGTATAAATACAGTACTGCTTAAAAATTAGAATGCATGGGGGTTTTTTTACCTAAGTAAGGTTTTATTCATATCTCAGTGAGGTCTACAAAAAAAATCTAGACTAGAAGCAGACTTTTCTAACTCTGCTATTGATCATGATTTACTAAATGAACCCGGCATAAAACACTGAAGGAGAGGTCACATGTGACTATATCTCTCCAATAAAGACACTTTCTACAAGGACTAATGAGGGAGTGCTGTAGAGCTTGATCTCTGCTCTGAAAGTTGTTTTAATATTCCGCATTAAATGTTCAGAAAGTAATCCATGAATGTGCAATGAAGTACACAGACTTGGGAACTAACTAAATCATATACAAACACAGTTATGGTTCGCTAAATATGAACAGCTGTAAAAATAAAAGACATGTGACCTCAGGTACCATGAAGGCAAGTACCTGGTCAATATCATCTCCACTACCTAACAGGGACAAGTTTGGAAAACCCCAGAACCCTTGTATTATATGTCAGGGTTATAATGTAGGAAATTCTACAAGAAATATTGTCATTAAACCCACAACCATTTAATTTATACCATTTAATTTATTGTACTTTTTAATAACCCCTTAACTTCAATTAAACTGTCTCCATTTCAACTTACCATCAACTGGGCCTTGTACAACATAGACAGCAGCAAAACACAATGCTTCAAATCATCTCAGTTTACCTGTTCCTAGCTGCTGATGTGGGCATTAAACAAAATGCAGTAGTACTCTCCATAGGTAATTAATTTCTGTGTTAATGTTTTCAGCAGGGATAATACTGGTCCTAGTTCAGAATGGGTTACTTAACAAACCAGCTAACTATTGTTAATCCAAAGCTCTGCATTAGTCTCTAAAAACCAAACACTTTCCAATCCTCTGCATTGCTCTGGCTGGTCCATAACCGAAGATATGCAAATTCAGAAGATAGATGGTGTTGTCTGTATAGGACTATGTCAATGGTTTATATTATGCTCCTAGATTTCTGTTAGAAATCTAGCATCATTGCTAAGAAGGAGACTTAGGAATATACACTTACAATGACCAAGATGCAATGAAAGACAAAACCGAATGAAAAGAAAGAAAGGACTATTCCTTTCTTTCTCTTCCTTTTTGAATATTGCTTCAAGATGCTTTAGCTAGAAAGCCTACTTTCTCTGTTTTCTTTCTGTAATGTCATTCTTTATTTACTGGCACAGCTCTTGACTCTTTGTAGAGGATACTGGTGCTTTATCAAGAGTCACCTTAGGTCAGTAGGGAGAACATCTTTACTTCATGTCTCATGAACTCATCAATTAAAATGACAATTCTATTGAAAAATCAATACACAGAAAGCAAGAAACTTTGGAGATTGTCAGGTGAGCTCAGGAAAACAGACCACTCCACAGTCACAGGCTTAACTGAAAAAAGCTTCTGTACAGTAAATTTCAGTTATATCTCAAAGAGCACTTATCTGCACATCCAGTTCTCTGTGTTCCTCATTTTACATGTCCTCATTAATTAAATAATCAACATGAATGATCACAAACAAAATTACTCTTTCAGTACTCTTGCCAGTTTTCCCTCTTCATTCCACTTCTAAACTGTGTAATTTGGAGGCTATAAAAAACACTAATGCTGCATAAATATACCACTGTTGGGCTTTTTTAGGATGAAGTGTATTTTCGGAGTGCATAGAAAGAAAATTTGATGTGTGGCATATTATTAGAACAAATAAATAATTTTAAAAGTTTACTGTGACATATAATAGAGAAATTCATAGGGCAAGTCGTGGGTAATTTTCTTATTAATGAGACTGACTATAATTGCAAGTTTTTGGGACAAGAAGATACTACAGTAATGTGATTCCACCAATATGATATGAGTATACATAATTTAAAATCATACAGGCAGGAACTGCACTGAAACCAAAACCACATGTAATATCTCAAGGATCTGTATAATTTTTTTCAATGAAAGAATATTGACTCTTAATCCAGACGAAGTGTCAATCTCACTTGATCTAGTGATCTTTCCATATTCCAGAAAATATGCAAGCAATGGAAAAATCATGTATACCTATGCATATTCAGGAAAATGTGTATTTTAAATAGATTGTTGTTTTTAAAAAACAACTTCTAAATGTATAAAACTCTCCCCCTAGGATTGAGAGTTACCAGGAGCACAGTGAACAGAGCAAGCAAACAGGGCACAGTGCATCAGTGACAGCATGGTGTGGCAGTTTGCATGGAAGGGTGAGCAGGGAGGGCACCTCTTTAAAGAGACATTCCACTGGCCATCTGCACAGGTTGGGGACACGTCCTACCTGGCCCTCAATGTAGAATGCTGGGCACTTGTCAGAGAGCAAAGGCTCCAGCTGCAGGGGAGCAATCTGCACCGTCTGTACCAGTGGTGGCTGATGCCTTCACCGCTGATGGAGTGGCTGCAGGGAGAGGCTGCAGTGCAGACCTTAGGATGCAGGAGGTACCCAGAGCTTTCTCCTGGGGCAGGGACAGGCAGCAGACCTGTCTGCAGATGGTGAGCCCTGGTGGAGGACCTCCTGCAGCAGCTGGCTGAGCTGCAGGAGGCAGTGAAAAGGCTGCAAAGCATCAGGGAGGCTGAAAAGGAGTTTGACACCTGCTTCCAAGGCAGTGGAGCTTCAGCCCACAGCCAAGCTGGTGGTAGTCTTAAACCAAAACATCTTTTTACCAGTCCTTCTGGTCAAAGAGAAAGGGTATGAAAGGGCCAGTTGAATCTGGCAAATTAACAAATGGATATGGGACTGGTGCCGCAGCCGGGGGTTTGGCTATGTAGACCATGGGACTCACTTTGAGAAACCTGGTTGTCTGGGTGCTGATGGGGTCCATCTCAGAGGAAGAGTGTCTTCAGTCACAGGCTTGCCAAGCTGGTGAAAAAGACTTTACACTAAAGTTAGGGTGGAGGGGAACCTCAATCCAACCCACTCCTACCAGTCTGATACTGGTCCCAGTAGGTGTCCAGAACCTGCAGAGGGATCACAGGTCAGCAATGGAGCACCTGATGAGCAACACAAAGGACTTCCAGCCACTCCAGCCAATAACCCAGCATCATCAGGGGACCAACTGAAGTGCCTCTAGGCTAATGCACATAGCATGGGTAACAAGCAAGAGGAGTAAGAGGTGCACATGCCTCCTAGGACTGGAGTGTTGGGATGGAATGATACAGGCTCTTCAGGAAAGACAGTCTGGAGAGACAAGGAGGGTGTGTCACCCTCTATGTCAGTGACCAGCTGGAGTGCACAGACCTCCACCTGGGAATGGATGAGGAGCCAAACGAGAGCTTATGGGTCAGGATTAAAGGAAGAACAGGGACCGGGGACGTTACAGTGGGGATTTGCTACAGGCCACCCAACCAGGAAGACCAAGAGGATGAGGCCCACTATAGACAGATAGTTGCAGCCTCACACTCACAAGCCCTGGTCCTCACGGAGGACCTCAACCACCCTGATGTCTGTTGGAGGGACAACACTGCCAGGTGCAAACAATACACGAGATTTGTGGAATGCATTTATGATAACTTTCTTCTCCAAGTGCTAAAGGAACCAACAAGGAGGGGGGATAGGCTGGACCTTGTCTTTACCAACAGGGACTGGATGGTGGGGAATGTGAAGCTGTAGTCAGCAGTGACCATAAAATGGTGGAGGGCAAAGAGAAAAATTTCTATAGGCACACTGGGGATAAAAGGGAGATGAGGGAAATATGAGTCCCCTCCAGAAGGAAATGGAAGACGTGGTCATCCATGACATGAAGAATGCCAAGATACTCAATGAATTTTTTCCTCAGTTTTTCCTGGCAAGAGCTCCAGCCACACTGCCCAAGTCACAGAAGACAAGGGCAGGGCCTCAGAGAATGAAGAACCGCCTGCTGTAGGACGTGATCAGGTTTGATATCAGCGAAGGAACCTGGAGGTGCACAAGTCCAGGGGATCAGATGGAATACATCCGTGAGTCCTGAGGGAACTCGGGGGTGTAGTTGCAAATACATTATCCATCATATTCGAGAAGTTGTGTCAGTCTGGTGAAGTTCCTGCTGACGGAAAAAGGGAACTATAACCACCATTTTTAAAAGGGGCAAAAAGGGAGAGCCAGGGAACTACAGGATAGTCAGTCTGACCTCGGTGCCAAGCAAGGTCATGGAACAGATTCTCCTGGAAACTATGCAAAGGCACATGGACAATAAGGGGGTGATTGGCGACAGCCAAATGGCTTCACTAAGGGCAAATTGTGCCTGATAATTTGGAGCCACAGTGTGGGTGGATAAGGGAAGAGTGACTGACGTCATCTACCTGGACTTGTGCAAGGCATTAGACACTGTCCCACATGACATCCTTGTCCCTAAATTGGAGAGACATCAATGTGATGGATGGACCACTCAGTGGATAAGGAATTGGCTGGATGTCCGCACGTGAAGAGTTGTGGTCAATGGCTTGATATCCAAATGGAGACCAGTGATGAGTGGTGTTCCTCAGGGGTCGGTGTTGGGACCAGCACTGTTCAACATCTTTGTTGGTGACATGGGCAGTGGGATTGAGTGTACTCTCAGCAGTTTGCTGATGTCACCAAGCTATGTGGTGCAGTTGATACGTTGGAGGGAAGGGATGCCATCCAAGGGGACCTTGACATGCTTGAGAGGTGGGCCAATGCCAACCTCATGAAGTTCAAATGGCCAAGTGCAAGGTCCTATATCTGGGTTGGGGACAATCCCAAACACAAATAAGTATGGGTGGAGAGCAGACCTGAGGAGAAGGACTTGGGGTGTTTGTTAACAAGATGCTCACAGCCCAGAAAGACAAAGGTATGCAGGGCTGCATCAAAAGGAGCATGGCCAGCAGGTCAAGGGAGGTGATTCTGCCCACCTGCTCTGCTCTTGTGAGACTCCACCTGGAGTACTGTGTTCATTTCTGGAGCCCCCAACACAAGAAGGACATGGAACTGTTGGAGTGAGTCCAGAGAAGGGCCACAAAGACAATCAGAGGGTTGGAGCACCTCTCCTGTGCAGACAGGCTGAGAGAGTTGGGCTTGTTCATCCTGGAGAAAAGACTGCGGGGAGACCTTAGAGCAGCCTTCCAGCACCTACAGGGAGGCCTACAAGAAATCTGGAGAGAGACTTTTTCCAAGAGCATGTAGTGATAGGACAAGGGGGAATGAATTTAGACTGAAAGAGGGTAGATTTAGATTAGATGTAAGGAAGAAATTCTTCCTTGTGGGGGTAGTGAGACACTGGCGCAGGTTGCCCAGAGAAGCTGTGCTGTCCCATCCCTGGAAATGTTCAAGGCCAGGTTGGACAAGGCTTTCAGCAACTTGATCTAGTGGAAGGTGTCCCTGCTCATGGCAGGGGGACTGGGACTAGATGATCTTTCGGGTCCCTTCCAACCCTAACTATCCTGTGATTCTATGATTCTCTACCCCTCTATTTCAAATTACTCTTCAGCAGGGAATACACTGATGGGATAAACTCCTTTTTTTAGTGCTTTTCTCTAACTTCAAATAGCTGACTAGTTTTACTGCTAATTGTGTAGTTCTTGATAATGCATATTTCTTCAGGTTATCTTCTGTTTTGGTAGTAACCTGGAGGAACATAATTTACAAAATAATATATATTTTGTATACCCTCTTCAAGTATTTCAGTATGCTACTTACAGATAAAAGAAAGAAAACAAAAGGTTTTACATATGCTTTATCTTATTGATACTGAAAATACATTGTTATGAAAACACAAACAGATTTTCCAGCCAAAGGTATGTTTCCAAAACAACCGCTTTTGTGCAGGTGATTTGTATCATAATACATTACATCAACAGAAAAATTTTTAATATTTACTAATGAAAATAATAAAGTAAGGTTATACTAAATCTTTGAAACCTCAGTAATTCCTAAGTTTTTTTAAAACTAAAAAGAGAAATAGATAAAATATGTTTTCTGAGCTTTTTCCATCTTCACTTGTATACATAGTAGACTTACCATGTATTATTTTATTGACTATAAACATGAATATATGGTAACATATTTGTAACACATCTTACCTATCCTATATATGATTTTTTTAAACTACTGCTTCTACCTTTATATATCTGTCAGTATGTTCTTCAATATATTGTCTATTTCTTTATTTTTAATCATACTTATAGAGTACTTTTATTGCTTTTTCAAGGGCTAGTCTTTCCTCCATGCGAGTTCTTCACTGGTTTTAGTACTATTGTGTCATGTTGTAATATATTCATAGCTAATGTCCTGTGTCTCCATTTATATTACCTTCGTTACAGACTGTGATCTCAAATCAGTTCTGAATAGTAAAATAATAGCATAATCTGTAGATTTTTTTATCTAAAGAAAACAGACAGATGTTTAAATTTAAATGGTATATGCTATATATCCATATATATAAAAAGTATTAATACATTATGCAGACTTCAAGCTGCATATATCCTTTAAAATAAGGTTTGTAAATGAAGAAATAATTCTAATATCATTTAATAACTACCTTTCAAGCAGCATATCATGACATTTTTCCTATTCTGAATGTGTACAAATACAGAAGGAGAATGATAACATGTATTTATAAAAGCTAATGAATTTATATCAGTATTTTTGCAACATTTTGTTATGAATACAGTCTCATTCTAATTTCTGTCATAGTATTAGACATAATTCTTAACTAAAGCTTCATTCATAAAATTTATCATTAAATTCAGTTAAACTGCATTATGAGAACATGCTTTTATTATTCTTTCAGTTAAGAATATAAATGAACAGTCCCAGAGGGCTGACATGAGGTTCCAGGCCCTGGGCATGACATGGGAGGCCTGGGACAGCACCAACAGCCCTGGCTGTTGGTACCTTTAATAATAAATGAAATAAGACATTCAACATGCAAATTCTCAATGATTTTAAAGTACAAAATAGACACGGAACTCTTCAAAACATTCATTACTGCAGGTGTCCTAGCTTTTGCTAGGTTTATCAGCAAAAGTAGGCACAGCTCTATAGCTAGACACCTAAATTCAGTTATTTGTAAGGCAACTTGACATCTAGGCTACAGTAACAGGCTCTAGTAAACAGAACCAGTGGGATTAGAGAGCTAGTCAGCTTATTCCAAAGAAAGTACTTTTCATCTGCCTTTGGACTCTTGTATTTGTACTGGCAAAACTTTTACTGAGTGTTATGAGAGATAAAAGATCTCTTCCGCTTGTAGATATCTGTCTTAAAGACTTAAAATTGAGTTTCTGAATTTTCAAAAAAGTCTTCTCTTTAATTAATTTTACTGGCAAAAAAATTAAGTGCCTGCAGACTTCTAGCTTATAAATAGTTTGGCAGAACTTTTTCATGGCATTTCAGATGTCTCATCTTCCATATGTTGTCTTTCAGGTTTCAGTCCTTCTATGGTTCCAAGATCTTGTGCCTTCTATCGCTGTGATGGTCAATTCTACTTGTTTACATGTACTGCTGATCTAAATAAGTAGAGGTCAAACTATTTGCTGCATGCTGGTAAAAAGGATTAGTTAAAAAGAAATAAAACAAAACAAAACAAAACAAAAAACAAAACAAAACATATATATACACACATATATATATTCTGTGCTTTTAAAAAATATGTAAGCTGGACAAGAGCCATGAAAAGCTTTAAACTAATGAATCTACATGTAACATTTTTTTCTTTAATTTGCTATTACAACACTTATTTTGTTTCTTCAGTTGCACAGCAATTCCTTATGACCAGACAGTAATTTCATGAACTGTATTTTTACAGAGTGAGTTTTGAATTCTGGGAGTTTCTCTCTAATTTGAATACTTTTGTATACTTCAATAATTTATGTTCTGTCAATCACTCAGAGCTGGTTTTCCTTTTCATAGTTCCCTTTTCACTATTGAATGGGATACAATATTTTGAACAGTTGGGGAATGCTATAATTGATTTTTAGTGTTTAGAAAGGTTGGAGATCAGGCCTGGAAGGTAAAGATCTGTTTTCATATTGTGATAGACATATTTTGTACTGTTATTTATTGAATATGCTTTTCTTCTTCAATATGATGTTATAAGACTTCAGTTTATAACACATTAACACAGTAAAATCTCAAAAAATTCACAATAATACTCAGCTCTACATCAGCCTAAAATACTGTTGCAAAACACATTTAGATACAAAAGAAAACTCTTGCTAGCAACTTTGACAAAAAAGCTTAGTACAGTAGACAAACCAAACTATGACAGAGACACTTAAATTCATTCCTTTCTTGTAATTAATTATAAAGCCCTAAGATTAATCAAAGATTCCTTATAAATAAAATCCCAAAGTCTAAGTAGGAGACAAAAGGTACTTTTCTAGGCAAAATGTGCTAAACATATATTTGTGTAAACATATATAAATGGTATTATACATGATTCTTTCATAGGAGGCAGAGATGAAAGAAAATGATACTGTAACTTTACAGGGAAAGAAGGAAAGTGTGTGGTTAATGCAACACATAACTAATGACAGCATAATACATTGGGACAAATATTAGACCTTAGTGAATATTATCATTGAAACTTGTTGGAAAATACAGCTTTCTTTTATCTTATATATGCTTATTTTCTATGGACAAAGCTTGAATTGTTTCACAACTCTTTTAACAAGATAAATCAGTGATTTGTTTTCAATTTCAGTTTAGGTAAACAAGCTGTTGCTAGTCAGCAGTGAGCTTGGTACTAATTAATTAACCAGCATGTAAAATGTTACAGTTTCACCTTCAGAATAAAGGATCACAAGACAGACCGGCAGGCAGGCAGCAAGAAAACTAGAAAGCAACCAATCAAGAAACAAAGAAAGGAAGAAAGAGCATCATGCCAATGAATAATTTCTTCTTTGCAGTACCCAAAATTTTTTGTCACTACTCTAGCTCAGTAATGAATGCTGATAGCACATTTAGCAGAAGCATACTATATGTAAAATATCATTGAATTGCCGAGGTGAGTATCTCCAGAGAGGACGCCTTTAACACCGGAGCGGGGGGAAGCACAGCGTCCAGGAGCCTCAGTTCGGAGCAGCAAGCGCGACCGAGGGAGCCGCAAGTCCTCGACAGGACTTGTCCAGGAGCCGGCAGCTCAGCTCACGCGAGCAGCTGACTCACAGAGGGCGGTGCCAGAAGTGACGGCACCAGCCCTCAGTGGGTAAAAACCCATCCCAGGGAGCGCGAGCGACCAGGGCGTGACGCGACAGTTTGCGCGGGCAGGGCGAGCGGGCAGCGAGCGGGATGGTGAGCACTCGCCTCAGCAGCAGGGCCCGCTGTGGGAGCTCTGCCCCGGCGGTGGCCAGCGTAGGCACCCAGACAGAGCCGATGAGAGGGGAGGCTGCGGCGCAGACCTCGGAGCGTAGAGAGTGCCTCGACTGGTCTCTTGAGGCCAGGGTGCACAATGGACAGGGCTTTACTTGGTGCGCCCTGGTGGAGGTCCTCCTGCAGCAGGTGGCTGAGCTGCGGGAGGCTGTTGGAGAGCTAAAAGATGCCAGGGAAGCTGAGAGGAAGCTGGGCTGCTTGCTCCAGGCCCAAACTGCACAGGGGCTGCAAACGTCTAGCACTGCTCATATAGGAAAGAAGGAGGGCAGCAACCCAGGAAGCTGGGAATTAGTCATGAGAAAAACAAACAAAAAAAGGAGGAAGAGACAATTAACGACAAGGGGTTTCCTCCTAAATCTTATGCCCCCACCCAGAACGGCTTCGCAGTTCTGCAGGGGGCTAATGAGAAAGCACCCACCACACCTAATGAGCATCCTGCTGATGCACCAGTAAAGAGGATAGCTACTGGTGCCTCCAGGAAAAAGCGGAGGGTCATTGTAGTAGGGGACTCTACTTTGAAAGGCACAGAGGCGCTCATCTGCCAGCCTGATCCAGTCTCGAGGGAGGTGTGTTGCCTGCCAGGGGCTCGGATCAGGGATGTTGCTGAGAGGCTGCCTGCTCTAGTAAATCCTGCTGACTATTACCCCCTTCTAGTGGCCCATGTGGGTGCTAGAGATATAGATAGGAGTAGCCTGGAGAACATTAAGAAGGACTACAGAGCCCTGGGAGAGGTGGTTAGGGGCTCTGGAGCTCAGATAGTTTTTTCATCGATTCTCCAGGACAAAAGGGAGGACCTTAAAAAAGCTAGGCGTGTTTGGCAGGTTAATAAATGGTTAGAATGGTGGTGCCATAGTCAGGGGTTTGGCTATTTAGAACATGGGGCTCCATTTGGGAGGCCAGATCTACTGGAGGCTGGTGGAGCTGATCTGACAAAGAAGGGGAAGAGCTGTTTTGGTAGGAGGCTTGCCAGGCTGGTCAAGAAAGCTTTAAACTAGATGTGTTGGGGAAGGGGAGCATTGATCCATCCCAACATTCCTGGTCAGTTGCCAGCACCTGTAGTAAGTGCTTGGAGCGATGTAGAGATGTTCCAGATGTTCCAGCTGCCCCAGCCATTGAGTTGGCTTCATTTGGAGCTCGGCTAAGGTGCCTCTATACAAACGCCCATAGTATGGGGAACAAGCAAGAGGAATTAGAGATGTGTGCAAGGCTACGGGAATATGATGTCATTGGTATCACAGAAACATGGTGGGATGGCTCCTATGACTGGAGTGTCGGAATGGAAGGTTACAGGCTGTTTAGAAAAGACAGGCCAGGCAGACGGGCAGGGGGTGTTGCTATCTATGTCAGTGATAGGCTAGAGAGTATGGAACTCTGTCTGGGGATGGGTGATGAGGTAACAGAGTGTTTGTGGGTCAGGATCAAAGGGAAAACAGCAATGGGGGACATTACGGTGGGGATCTGTTACAGGCCGCCTGATCAAGAGGACTCTGTGGATGAAGTGCTCTACAGACAGATAGGGGCAGCCTCACGCTCGCAGGCTCTTGTCCTCATGGGGGACTTCAACCATCCTGACATCTGTTGGAGGGACGGTACGGCCTGGCACAAGCAATGCAGGAGGTTCCTCGATTGTATGGAAGACAACTTCCTCTTTCAAGCAATAGAGGAGCCGACGAGGAGAGGTGCCATGCTGGACCTCGTGCTCACCAACAGGGAGGGACTGGTTGGAAATGTGACGCTCCAGGGCAGCCTTGGCTCTAGTGATCACGAGATGGTTGAGTTTGAGATCCTCAGGACAGTGAGAAGAGCATGCAGCAAGCTCACTGCCCTGGACTTCAAGAAAGCAGACTTTGGCCTCTTCAGGAACCTCCTTAGTAAGGTTTCATGGGATACAGTCCTAGAGGGCAGGGGGGCCCAAGACTGCTGGTCGATATTCAAGGATCACCTGCTACGTGCTCAGGAGTGTTGCATCCCGACTAGAAGAAAGTGCAGCAGGAGGGCCAGGAGACCTCCATGGATGGACAAGGAGCTGCTGAGGAAACTTAGAGGGAAAAAAGAAGCGTATAGAAGGTGGAAGCGAGGACAGGCGGCCTGGGAAGAATATAGGAGCATTGCCCGGGAAGCTAGGGACCAGGTTAGGAAAGCTAAGGCCCAGCTAGAATTAAATCTGGCAAGGAATGTGAAAGATAACAGGAAAGGATTCTATAGATACGTAGCAAATAAAAGACAGACTAGGGACAATGTGGGCCCTCTCCAGAAGCTATCAGGAGAACTGGCTACCATGGATTTGGAGAAGGCTGAGGTTCTTAATGACTTCTTTGCCTCAGTCTTCACCAGCAAATGCTCTGACCACACCACGAAAGTCTTAGAAAGCAAATGCAGGGACTGTGAGAATGAAGACCTTAGGCCCACTGTAGGAGATGATCAGGTTTAGACCATCTTAAGAACCTGAACGTGCACAAGTCCATGGGACCTGATGAAATCCATCCGTGAGTCCTGATGGAGCTGGTGAATGAAGTTGCTAAACCACTGTCCATCATATTTGAAAAATCCTGGCAGTCAGGTGAAGTTCCCGATGACTGGAAGAAGGGTAATATAACCCCCACATTCAAGAAGGGGAAGGTGGAAGACCCGGGGAACTACAGACCAGTCAGTCTCACCCCTGTGCCTGGCAAAATCTTGGAACAGTTTCTCCTGGAAAACATGCTAAGGCACATGAAAAACAACAAGGTGGTTGGTGACAGCCAACATGGCTTCACTAAGGGGAAATCCTGCCTGACCAATTTGGTGGCCTTCTATGATGGAGCCACGGAACTGATGGACAGGGGCAGAGCAGTTGACGTCATCTACCTGGACTTGTGCAAAGCGTTCGACACTGTCCCCCATGACATGCTTGTGTCTACATTGGAGAGACATCAATCTGACAGATGGACCACTCAGTGGATAAAAAAGTGGCTCGATGGCCGCACGCAAAGAGTTGTGGTAAATGGCTCGATGTCCAGTTGGAAACCTGTAACGAGTGGTGTCCCTCAGGGATTGGTCTTGGCACCGGTCCTGTTCAACATCTTTGTCGGTGACATGGACAGTGGGATTGAGTGCGCCCTCAGCAAGTTTGCCGACGACTCCAAGCTGTGTGGTTCGGTTGATACGCTGGAGGGAAGGGATGCCATCCAGAGGGACCTTGACACGCTTGTGAGGTGGGCCGATGCCAACCTTATGAAGTTTAACCAAGCCAAGTGTAAGATCCTACACCTGGGTCGGGGCAATCCCAGGCACTGCTACAGGTTGGGCAGAGAAGAGATTCAGAGCAGCCCTGCAGAAAAGGACTTCGGGGTGTTGGTTGACGAAAAGCTTAACATGAACCAGCAGTGTGCACTTGCAGCCCAGAAAGCCAACCGTATCCTGGGCTGCATCAAAAGAAGCATGACCAGCAGGTCGAAGGAGGTGATCCTGCCCCTCTACTCTGCTCTTGTGAGACCTCACTTGGAGTACTGTGTACAGTTCTGGTGTCCTCAACATAAGAAGGACATGGAGCTGTTGGAGCGAGTCCAGAGGAGGGCCACGAGGATGATAAGAGGGCTGGAGCACCTCCCATATGAAGACAGGCTGAGAGAGTTGGGGCTGTTCAGCCTGGAGAAGAGAAGGCTGCGTGGAGACCTCATAGCAGCCTTCCAGTATCTGAAGGGGGTCTACAAGGATGCTGGGGAGGGACTCTTCCTTAGGGACTGTAGTGGTAGGACAAGGGATAATGGGTTCGAACTTAAACAGGGGAAGTTTAGATTAGATATAAGGAAGAAGTTCTTTAGAGTGAGGGTGGTGAAGCACTGGAATGGGTTGCCCAGGGAGGTTGTGGATGCTCCATCCCTGGCGGTGTTCAAGGCCAGGTTGGACAGAGCCTTGGACCACGTGGTTTAGGGCAAGGTGTCCCTGCCCATGGCAGGGGGGTTGGAACTAGATGATCTTAAGGTCCTTTCCAACCCTTACAATTCTATGATTCTACGATTCTATAATATACATCAAATCTCTTACACTAAGTGAATGTTCAGTTAATTCAGTATCATCATCTGGAGTGAGAGCATATTAAAGATCTACATCTTCACTATATTTGACTGTATCACATCTGAATAGCCCTACTGAAGTCTGCAGACTACTCCCTAGATCTCTAGAGGCTAATTTATAAAGATTTAGTGATATTCAGCATACAGTTTCTGGAATCCTAGTGTGTTAATGCTGCTCATCTCTTCTGACTATGTATGATCTCTTCCTTTTTTAGAAGGAAAGAGATGTCCATAGCTGGGGTGATGAGTTAGGTACAGAAAAGCAGGTGGAAATCTTGAACAGTGAGGATTATTTTTCCAACAGTCCCACAGGAGGCAGCTACATCTGCTGTGCTGAGATAGAGGAAGTGAAGAATGCAGTGGTGGATAGGGACACTGTCATGAATATCCCACTGCAAAATAGCCTCCTTTTTTTTTTCTCCTTTTTTTTTGTCTTGTTTTCTTTTTTTTTCCTTTTTTTTTTTTTTTTCCCTCCTAAATAGGTGTGTTTAGCTGAGTTCTGAACCAGATTTCAGCTTTGTGTCTACAGTGTGGCCAATATTAATGAAGGGGTAAACTGAAGGGTAACCTGTATCTCTCAGTATAACTACATCTTCTCCAGTAGATAGGTCAGAATGATATTCTGTGAATAAAGTATGAGATATACAAGGTAAATATTAATCTTTAATCACATGAACAGTTCCTGTGTCGTGGTGTAAATGCTAGAAAGTAAGTTTCATTGCTTGCCTTGATAAAGTGGTTATATAGTACAAACCTTTCATAATCTGCTGAGCTCTCATAAATCAATTTGAAATTAGCTTATTGTCAAGTTGATAAATCTCATTATATCATTATAGCTTGAAGGTGATTTAACAGGTATTCCACAGTGTGTAATTTATACCATATTAGGGAGAGATAAGAAAACAAGTGTTCCAAACCAATAATTATTGTCACATTCATTTATAAATTCTGCTATATGTTAAAGCTTTGAACAGAGTTTTGAATAAAGCTTTTAGATACAATTTATGCATAATCATGGTTCTAGTGCTTAAACGCTGAAATCACTTTAGTCAGGTATAGCTCCAATGCACTGTATCCTTTTGTGGTTTATATAGCTAGTCTTTCCTAAGACTGGAAACAGGTTACTGGTCAACAGCCAGTATAAGTATGAACAGTACCTGAACTTACAAGAAGGGTTGCATGTTTAGTTTTCTGTTGGCTTTTACTCTCTGTGATAATCTTAAACAATGGAAACACATGGGTAGAAAAGCATTCAAACTATTTTCTGGAATCATCCATATTGGAGAATATAGATGATAATTTTCTCCAATTACCATATTTCTGGCCTCCTTTAATTACAAAATAAATTGAATTCTATATGGTGGAGTAATATAGACACATGGTTATAATTGGGTTCATGAAATTTAAGAAGCATTAATGTATGCTCATTCACAGTGGATGTATGGGTAAGTAGAGGAGTGATTATTATGTGTAGTCATGGCTTTTCTGGCTTCCAAAAAGCTCAATCACACTATAGAGTGGTGTAATCACATTCCAGAACTACCTGCAGAAACTGTAGTTTTCATTTTTTCACCAAAATAAAATGATGGTTTTGTCACACAATTGGAAGTTATAGCAATTTGATTCCATGCAGGCAATCAGCATCTGTAGGTAGATATCTCATATTCTTTTCACATTACTATAGAGACATCCTTATTGCACAAAGAAAGGAAGTGCAAGGATTTCTGGCCTCACACACCTGAGCTACTGAACAAACAAGCAGTCCTGTGCTAGTGCAGAAATGATGCATGATTCTTCACTTAGTGGTACCCTGGTCTCAGCTGGAACAGAGTTAATTTTCTTCCTAGTAGCTGGTGCAGTTCTGTGTTTCAGCTTTAGTCTGAGAACAATGCTGATAACACACCGATGTTTTAGCTGTTGCTAAGGAATGCTTACCCCTATCAAGGACTTTTCAGTCTCTCATTCTCTGCCAGTGAGGAGGGGAACAAGAAGCTGGGAAGCAGCAGACAGGACACCTTACCCAAACTAGCCAAAGGGGTATTCCATACCACAGCACCTTCTGCTCAGTATATAAACTGGGGGGGAGTTACCTGGAAGGGACCTATTGCTGCTCGGTCAGCTCGTGGTAAGCAATTGTATTACGCATCACTCGCATTTTATGAATTTTCTTTTTTGTTGTTGTTGTGTGTTCCCCCTATTATCATTATTGTTATTGGTATTCTTTTGATTATCACTGTATTTTACTTTATCTTAGTTATTGGATTATTCTTATCTCAACCTGTGGGTTACATTCTTTGATTCGTCCTCTCCATCCTGCCTGGGAAGTGGAGGGGAGTATGAGCAAGTGACTGGGTATAACTTAGGTCTGGCTGGGTTCAAACCACAAGTGGAAGAAGGTCACCCGGTTGCCTACTGTTGCATCATGGTGACCCAGAAAGCACAGTATACTATTACTAGTAATAGGTCACAGTTTAAAATTTTACTAACTTGCTGTATGCTAAAATGATGTGATGCTTTAGCCTTGGGTCCAGTCAACTAGCTACGAAAAATGGCTGTGTGACCTACAGTTTGGTATCAGGTGTCTCTTGTTATGATACACAGTTGAGGTGTCGATATTATAATACAAGTCTTGAAAATAGTCGGGCACAAGATGGATAAAACCCTCACCAACTGCCAGTTGCTGGTCTCTGAGAGACCAGCCTTTAGAGCTAAGACTGGTCAGAATTACAATAGAAAATGAATAGTAGTCAAGTGAGAAAAAAATAACAGCGCAACACCATAAGGGCATCTGCCAGTTATTTTTAAATTAAAATTTAAGGCTAGAGAATAATGAATTACTCATGGTGATGAGTCTCTGGGGACTACTAAAGTTGTGCATGCTTAGAACAGTGAGCATCAGATTTAGGCATTGTCCAGCACTTTTCTTCTGTCTTATGTTTAAATAAGACATATATGTTCTCTGTTGCGTTTTAATAAGGTAAAGTCATGATGATAAAATATTCACTCTCTATAATATCTGTGATAAATTATATAAATATGAGGGAAACAGTGGCTATCTTTCAAGTGACTTCCATGTGTACTGCTGAAACCTAATGCAAAATTTAATGAACTAACATTCACTTTAATTAAATATTGCACTACAAATTACATTTCTTGCTTTACTATAATTTCCTAGCCTTTTTTTTTTTTTTGTTTTTAATTTATGTCCTCTTCTGTAGAGAACCAAGAATATTATCATTAATATTGAAATAAATAAATCCAAAATACAACAGAAGAATGTTTGAAATATCCCCCTTCATTAAAACCAGCTTCAAATCTGAAAACACTAGAGATAAGACAATGGGAGAAAAAAAGCTCATGTAACTTCAGCCAAGTTGCAAGGCTAGAGATATTGAAGTTATATTCTGATTTACAATGATGAGAAAATGAGTTATGTGATGTTTATAAATGTAAAATACATATACAGCTATTTTTTCCCATTGTTATAATTTTAGAGACTACATGACCTAAATTATTACTGAGTATGTAAACATAAGTCTGTATTTCTAATGTGAGAAAAAAATCTGTTTAGACCTACACCAGGTATGATGAAGAATAAATTGAGTTAATACATAATAAGGTTGCTTGACTTTTCTCTCTTTCTTTTAAATTTATTTGGCAGGAAAAATAAACATTAAACTCTTTTAATTTCTTACTAGTAAATGCACTTTATAGTGGCACAGAATCTTGTGGCTGGTTTCTCTTCCCATTATTGCCCAAGCATTTAGAAGAATATGAAGTCAGTTTTTCACCGTAAAAGGTCATAAATGAAATGGAATGCAGCAATGCTGACAAAAAACACTTTGCAGATCTATCTGAGGCCATTTAAGGGCTGTTTGCTTTTGGATGAAGGATTACCTATTAAATCTGAAAGATGTTGCAGCTTGAAAAAACACCATCTCGTAGGGTCAGTGCTCCTTATCGGTATGCAATAGAAGGAACAAGAACGTTCTAGGTAGACTGGCAGTGCATCATAAATCTAAATCATACTGAAAAGATTAGAAGGCACTGAGGTGTTATGACACTAACAGAAATGGCTTTTTTCAACAGTTTTTTCAGCAAGGATACAGTTAAAAAATAAAAATAAGAAGGATGATAAAGTCTTTTCTTGTTAAAAAAAAAAAATAAAGGGCAGCCTAGAGAGGGGACAAAAAGGCAATATGTGGTAAATATAGTCAAAGCAAATCACTGGGTGACATGGTTTAGTGATGGACTTGGAATTCCTGAGGTAAAGGTTGGCTTGATTGATCTTAGAGGTCTTTTCCAACCCGTTTGATTCTATGATTCTGTGAGACTATGACTGTAGAAGATTAGTTCATATGATCCTCTCAAGTCATTTCAGTGAAGATTTAAAACAGCATCAAAGGATCTTGTGTCATAAAGAATTTCTTAAAGCCATGTCCCTATGTTATACACGTGGGGGGAAAATAAAATCTAGAATGAAGGATGAAGATATTGAGTTTGCAAATTAATATTAAACAAAATATATTTTTATAATCTTGATCAAGAAGGAATTATTGAAAAGTGGCATGCTTTTAACTGATCTGAATAAGACCTGGTAATTGTAACCTGCAGTATGTTTGTATTAGTTACAGTATGTGTGTCACCATCACATTTCTAAATTAAGCCCCGGATTCTGGGTTTCTTTTAACTGATGTTCGATTTTTGTACATTTGTTGATTAAGAGTCAAAAAATACTCTCCTACCTTCTTTATTTGACTGTGGCATAGAGGTTGCAACACTGTGAGTATGCTTGAGCTATCAAGATTTGTGTCACCCTTCATCAGCACTTAATGTGAGGAAATAATATACATACCTTCTGATTCATAATGATATATGATCTATAGCGATAAATATATTTTTTTAGATGAGAATAAAATCCAATACATGATACAGGTAACTTGAATCAATATATTCTGGGCTTTGCCTGGTTTGTGACTCAGAAGAAAATCTGGAGTAGCATTATGGATAGAAATTATTAATTCTTATTTCATTGATTTATTGCCACTGAAATGAGTCATTTTTCCCCTATAGCAGACCTTCAACTCCTGGTGCACTATACTGTGGAAGGAATTTACACATGTGTACCAGCCTGTACTACTGCTATCTGTCAGTGCTATAACATAATTACAGGAGAGCAATGATAAATATTTGAACTGAACTATAAATATTTTGCATACTCTTAACCTGAGCTTCTAAGGAGCTTTTGAAAGTCAAATCTTTGTGGGTGCTGAGGGGGAAAAGTACCTGACTGATAAAGTCAGCAAGAAATAAGGCTTTTCATATATAACACTTTCTTGAAGAAAAGTGTATGATTAATTAACCTTCAGAAATAGATCAATGGTGCCAGGTTATTATCCATTTACACTGTTTTTTTTGTTTGCTTTCTTTATCAACAGGCTATGCTCAGTGGGAAAATTAATGGTAAATAGAAAATTTATTTTCCCTCACTTTGTGCCAAGAGGGTTTAAAATTAGATAATTGTTATAGATTAGACAGCTGCCACCAAATCTAACCTCTTCCACTGCTCTGTTTAAATCCATTATAGTGTATAACATCAGTGCCCCCTATTAGTTTAGGTTTAAAGTGCAAGGCAATAAAACATAACATTCACACATTATGATACAAATTCTTAAACCAAATCTGAGCTTACTTTAATGCATGGAAAATAAAAAAAAAGAAATAAAGAAGCTTCTATTAGTTTATACTTTAAATAGCATCATGGAAAATATTTAATGTGTTTCACTGGATTTGTGTCCATTTGCTTTTACTAGATTAAAACCAGATTATAGCTGATGAAAGATTTTCTCCTGAATACTGTTCCTAAATATTTTAATCTTTTCATCATTGCCAGATTGCAGAATCACAGAAAAACAGAATGCCTGGTTATGAGTTTACTTTTATTTTAACTATGACGTATGTATTTATTTTTCAAAATTATTTTTCCTTTTTATTTCTATTTCGATTTGTAGGTTCACATGTAAAAATGTCAAATTCAGGATCCTTTTCTGATTATAATCAAATATATTTTTTAGTGAGAATGGTGAGATGATTGCCAATTTCTTCCAGTGATGTCAGAGCTATTAATCTTTCCTTCATGTCTGTCATTGACAATGCTTTAGGCTACAGTTGAGCTCTGTGTTGAGCATATTAATAGGCATGATGGCTTTTGTCACCTCATTTATTTCAGAGTTTTCAAGATAACAACCTGCTCTTTCTAAAGAAATGGAGAACTCCTTTGTTCAGTATGAGATGGTATTTTAGTATTAGGAAGTTCAATTTGTTTAGAATCTTTTAGGACTATTCTGTATCTTTTCTTGAATACAGTTTCTCTGTAAGTTTGTGTAACTCAGACTTTCTGGGTGCATTGTCCCCCCATTTTAATATCTTGTTCCACCATTGTAAGCATAAATTTAGTGATATCCTTTAACTGTCAGCAGAAATGCCACTGTCACTTTCATACACAAAAACATTATGTTCCACATACTGCATGTTACATGATATATGAACCATATAATATTTTTTTTTTCCTGCTATTGCCACTTTCTGTTAATTTCTGCTTTAAGTTACGTAACTTAATCCTAGGCACCAGTAGATACTAGTGATGGGGCAGGAGTGGCTGGAAAGACCTATGCAGAGGAGGGATCTGGGGATCCTGGTAGACACCAACCTGCCCATGAGCCAGCAACGAGCCCTTGCACGAAAAGCAGCCACCAGCCTCTTGGGCTGCGTTAGGCAGAGCTGGCTAGCAGCTCAAAGGAGGGGATCCTCCCCCTCTGCTCAGCCCAGGAGAGACACATCTGGAGTGCTGGGTCCAGGAGTGCAGGACTTCCCAGTATGAAAGAAATGTGGATTTACTGGAATGAGCCCAGTGAAAGGACATTAATTCACTGCACAAAAGGAGGTTACTACAAAATCGGATTATTGTATAATTAAGCGCAGTCACCAACAATATAGGCTGGACCACCCTAAGGCTCTATATGTGTCTCGGTTACACTCTTTGGGACAGTTAGAGATACTCTCAGTTGTATCTGTGCGCTCCTTAGAGCCTGCCCTTCCCTTGCAGGCTAACAATTTCAGGCCAAGATCAGCCTGTGTACTGAAACACTTTAAAATGGTTCTTTAGCAGATACTGCCATACAGCTTCAAAAGCACAACTCTCAGGACCCCAGTTTTAAACTATGGATGCTAATTCTGTCAATGGGTTTCCCATAGAATCAAAGAGCTGAGAAAGTAGTCTGTTATCTTATGAGTGAAACTAAATAAGCCTTTCAGATTTTAGAAACTAGTGAGCGCATTTCCTGAAGACCTTTACGCTGTAAGGATGCTCTTAGAAAATCTAATACATAACGTAAGTAGCAAACTATTGTACATGTCTTCTGTCAAAATGATAAAAGCCACCAAACAAAAAAAAAGGTATGTGATGGGGCATACAGGGAAGGGAAGAGGGAGAAGAAGTGACATACTCCTCTCCTTGTCTCGAAACTGTAACTTTGCATAGACAAGTTGATTTATGGTGGCAGGGAGAGAAAGAATATACAAAAGTAAGATTATGTCACCCAGTGATTAATTTCCAACAAAATACTGGAGATGGTAATAGTCTGACTTGAGCTCTGGCCAACATTTTCAAACTTCTGCATTTAAAAATTCATGAATAAATTGAAATGAAGGGAACTAAATGAAAATGTCCTAATTCCTAAGAGTGAACACCTGCCCACCAAACCAAGTGTTGCTCTACTAATAGGTACCTACACTTACTAAATATAGCGGTTGTCCTTTTTTTTTCCCCCAGGTGTGGTTGCAGGAGATTACATTCTAGATTCATTCTAGATTCACACTTTAATATTCACACCCTAAGACAGATATTTCATTCCTTAGTATGAAAGCTAACCCTCTGTAATACAGCACAGTGTCTTAAGCATATCCTCTGCGGGTAAAAATCAACATCTCAGTAATTAAAGCCAGATCAGTTTTACTTAAATGGCACCTAAATAATTATATGACGTATTTTTTTCACCAAAGTCTGTGATAACAGTTCAGACTGTGTCCTGGTTTCAGCTGCAACAGTTATTTTTCTCCTTCCTAGCAGCTGGTGCAGTGCTGTGTTTCGGCTTCAGTCTGAGAACAATGCTGATAACACACCAATGTTTTAGTAGTGTTTACTCAGATCAAGGACTTTTCAGTCTCATGCTCTGCCAGTGAGGAGGGGCATGAGAAGCTGGGAGGAAGCAGAGACAGGACACCTGACCCAAACTAGCCAAAGAGGTATTCCATACCACAGCACGTCATGCCCAATATATAAACTTGGGGTAGTTACCCAGAAGGGGCAGATTACCGCTCGGGTCGGGCTCGGTATCAGTCGGTGGATGGTGAGCAATTGCACTGTGCATCACTTGTGTTTATTGTTTGGGTTTTTTTCCTTTCCCCTTTTAGTTTTGTATTCTCTGTCCTTGTTATTTCCCTTATTATTATTAATAGTAGTAATTTTATATCATACTTTAGTTATTGGACTGTTCTCCTCTCAACCCTTGGGTTTACATTCTTTCAATTCTCATCCTGCCAGGAAGGGGGGGACAAGGGGGTGTGAGTGAATGGCTTCATGGTTCTGAGTTACCAGCTGGGCTTAAACCATGACAGACTGTCTTTTGCTCTGCTGCATTTAGACTTCTTAAGATAAAAGATATTTTCTTGATTGCCTGAGAGTTCTTCGGAGACCCAAACTTTTACACATGATCAAAATCATACAGTTTGAAAGGACCGTAGATTTGACTCAGTTTGATTGAAGGTTTAACTATCTTCCTGAACATATAATGAGGAAAACTAAGCATTTGTTAGATATTGCAAAACCTCCTTGCACACTAATTTTGCAGCCCTCAGTGCAAATTAGGCATGTTCTTTCTTCCAGTTTCAACATAAGAACAAAAGAAATGCAAAGCTGAGAGCTTTGTATTATGTATGTGTCATTTGAGTTATGGAGTAAGAATTTCTCTTCAGATGTTTGCAAAATGCTCTCAATGAAAAAAACCTAGTTCACATACTCACAGAAATGCTTCAAGAGAGGTTCTTTTCTGTGCTCATCTTACAAGATCAGTTCATATTCTGAATATTTTAAAAAATGGATGCTAGAGATGACCTAAATGGATTCAGTCAAAACGAGCAATCCATTTTTTAGGTCATCCTCCCCACCCCTGGCCTTGCTTCTTTCCAGAATGTTAAAGCAGGAAAAACAGTGATGTAAAATTCAGATATTACATACACACAGCCATAAGTTTTTTCTTACAGCTGTAAGATGGAAATAAATTATCTTCCGGGAATTTATGTTTAAACAAAGAATGAAATATTCCTGTTTACTTATCTGGCCTGAGATCTTTGTCATTTGTCTAATTAGAATCATGCCTTCTCCACAAACCAACCTCATTTTTCTTAATAGTTTTTCATGTATATTACGAAGTACCTTTATCTTTTCTGTATTTATGATTTGGACTTCTATGATGATTAAAAAATCTGAAGACAAAGAAAATCTAGAAATATACTTAACTTGGATTGAAAGCTTAGTAGGGTAACTCATCTCAGTAAACTAGTATACACTGGTTTCTTTTCTAAAAGGAAAAAAGAAATAAATGAGAATGTAGATAAGAAAAAATCTTGTTTGCATATTATTATATTGAACCTGATATTAGATAACATGGTAACATATCCTTTGAGATACAACAATTATTTAGAGAGATTTGCTGTTTTAATTATTAATCACAGCACAATAAAGACCTGTAATTTTCAGGTTATAGGAAAAAGCCATGTTCCATACAATTGACAGCTTGCATTCAAGTGAGGGGAAGAATCTATTTATAGATCACTTCCTTTGAATACCTCCTGTTAATTAACACTTGGACAAGACTTTGAAGAGAAAAATCAATCCAATTACATAATTTGTTCTTCCTGAGAGGTCTGTATAGAGAGAATAGATACCAGTGAGATTTCAGAGAAAGCAGGATGACAACTTTGGTGCCTTCAGCCTTAGTCTCCCTTTCTACAAAGTCTTTCCCTTTCTACAAAGTCTCTCTCTTTCTACAAAGAAAGTAGAAGGATGGGAGAAACATAGACACACTTAAACAATCCTTGTGGTATCAGAATATTTTAATAGAAATACATTAAAATAGCAGAAGTAGTTCATGAAAACAGACAGAATTGTGAGTACATTCTACTCCTCAGTGCCTGTTTATGTTATGCTGTTAGATCATGTGAGAGTTTTCACAATCCACAGTTACAATCTTCCCTTTCTTGTTTACTCTGTAAAGACTTAAACCTTATGATTAGGCAGAATTTTCACAAAAAAATAAATTGGTGGTGATTTAAAGGTAAATGTTTCTGCAGACATGTTTGCTCACTATGACCACAGTACATTATTTTTTAATTAATTTATGAAGTAGCTCAGCAGAAGTTCTATTTCTTTCTCTCTTCATCCTCTTTTTTAGTTTTCCTTTCTTTGTGAATTGAGTCGTTACAGTATTTAGTCTAAACTGGTGTGTATCCAAGATGGCCACTTGCTATCTCAAAGGGAGACTCTTAACTTTGCAAAGGGGTTTGTTTATCTATTTGTTTGTTTATACTGAGTTAATATATTTAACAATTACTGGTGTTATATATTATTCTTACTTGAATAACTTCCATGTTAGTTATTTTTAGAGTGCAACATTATAAACATATAATAAGGTGTTAATATCGGTTCAGAATGGGTGCAATGTGATGGAACAGTCATTAAAATTACAATTGTTAAAGAAAAATATTGCATGTAGAGTTTAATATGATTACGTGCTATAATGATCATGTACATCTACATTTATGCACTGTCAAAAACCGACTTTCTACTGAGATCTAAAATCTTTATTGTCCTTCATAAAAAGAAAGCCAGTGTAAAGCAGAACCATAACAAACAGAAATCAGAGCTGATATGCAAAAGGTATCAGTGCTATATCAGAAAAATAAAAACTAATGAGAAACTTTATTAAAAGAAATTAGATTAAATACAGGTATAAAAAAACTAGAAAACCCTCATTCCCTTACAGTAAAAAGTCAGTCCAAGTAAAACATGAATACAAAGCAAAAAGTATTACTCTTACTCTAGATTTGCCTTTAAACTGCTCAGTCTTCATTTTGTCCTTCATTCACACTGTTCGGATATAACTGAGTATTTCACCATTAAATGACTCAAAAAATTAAAATAATGAGGAAAATAATCCACATGTGTTTGTGTAGCTAAACTATAATACCAACAGTACACTGTTTAAATGTGCTTTGCCACTGCAGACTTCAATGTGGACAAGCTGCACAGAAGATCTTTAAGATGTCTTTTACCAACATAACTGTTTACCCCCTCATAGTTTTTCTTACTTTAAGAAGACTGACTGAAAAGAATATCGTAGTATGCAGTAAAGGAATAAGGAATCAGAAACAGCTTAAAACATTCTGCTGTTGTAAGGATTTTTACACATGGGTTATATTCCACTTGTCAAATTGGTCTGGCAATAAATTAAGTTTGTAACAGAAATGGAAGCTACCTAAACCAGCATTCTTCAATTTTTTCTCTCTTTTTCTAAATTCTACTTCCTAGCATATTAGGAGGAGAGGGTCGAGAGAAAGGCCACAAAAGTGATCAGTGGGCTGGAATACCTTTCCTATGAGAAAGGCTGAGAGTTGGGGTTTTTCAGCCTGGAGAAGAGAAGACTCTGGGGAGACTTCATTGTGACCTTTCAGTTCTTAAAAGGGGCCTATAAGAAAGATGTTGAAAGACATTTTAGCAGGGCCTCTTGCTATAGGATGGGGGTTAATAGTTTTAAACTAAAAGAGGGGAGATTGAGGCTGGATGTGAGGAAAAAATTCTTTCTAATGAGGGTGGTAAAATACGGGAACAGGTTGCCCAGAGAGATGGTAGATGCGCCAACCCTGGAGGCATTTAAGGCTAGGCCCAATGTGGTTCAGGGCAACCTGATCTAGATGATGTCCCTGCTCATTGCAGGGGGGTTGGACCTTTGAAGGTCCCTTCTAACCCACACTGTTCTATAAATCTATTGTTCTATGATACTATGTATATATTCACACTATTCATGCAGCTGCATAATATTGCATACATGTATAATCTATTTTTCTCTAAAACCATGGCATAATCAGTGCTGAATTTTCAGACTCAAAACATTCCTCATCACTTTCTGTTCATTACCCATTCTTCCATGACCCAGTCAAGCCCCTTGCAACACACTCTCCATCTCCACTGGTCAATTCTGCATGTGTTTAGCCAGATGTGTGTTCAACACATCTTCTCCTTTCTTTCCTCATTCCCTCTTCCAAGTTTAAATCAAAGTGCCAAAATATTATTTTATAAGATATGCAGGATACTATTTTAAACATCCTTTCCTGAATAGGCAATTTTTCAAAGAAACAATCTACTTTGTTACAAAATTACTGCTGGAAGAATACTATTTATTTTGCTTCAGTTAAAGTTGTTATTCTATGATAAATTGTATGATTTTTTATTCTACAATGAATTGTATGATTGTATGAGTTTTAAGAAACCCAATTTCCTAGACTCACAGGCAGTTTGAGGTATTCAGATTTTTCAGAAAAACAGACCTAACATATGTATTGATACGCAAGAATACCATAGTTTCAAGTGGAAAACTATTTGGAAGAACAAGTCAATTCCACTATTTTCATGTTGAGAAATTTCTGTGAAAGTGTGAACCCTTAAACACAATTAATATTAAAAGAAAGAGTGAAAGAAAGGAATGCCACTGCCCCATTCTGGCCTCCAAGGAAGACCACCTGAAAAATAAGGGACAATGTCTATTGATCAGAGAAAATCCACTTGCTTACTAGAGCTGTCTGCAATCTCAGCACCCATTCAGATTAAATGCTGAATGAATTGTAATCATCAGACCACAACTAAAGAAAATTATGAAAAGTGAAGAAAAAAACAGAAACAATGCTCTGTATCTGAGAATTAACATTTTCCCCAGAAGTCTGACAGATATCTGTAGTAGTGCAATGATTAGGTCTCCTGGGAATACTCACTCCTCTAGGAAGAGAGCTGGTCAGTTGTGCTGTGGGATACCTCTGCTGATTCCAAGCTCAGTAGCTCATTCTTCTCCTGAAATTGCTACTACATCTTTGGCATGAAGTGCTCAGTCTTGATAATGACAATGTTACGATAACTTTCTTAGGCTATTTATCACATAGAGATGCTTAGTTGAAGTCTTCAGTTATATGTGCTTGGATAACTGAGTGAAAAATCAGTACTAAACATCCCTCCTCCTCACTGAGAGGAGACATCATGTCAACCAGCACAGTACTTGCATGGTTATGTTGACCGAGTCCCTTGAGCTCCTTTGGGTGTTAACACTTTGGCTCCATTTTTCCCCCGCCCAGGGACTCCAGTGCTTCTATTTCTTTGTTAAAAGGAACCTCTGTATTGCTGATCCTTCCATTCTTGATGGTCCTTGTATTCATGTTGCTCCTGTGTCACATATCACCCTTCTTGGGCACCTCATTCCCACTCTTCTTATTTGAGCTTCTGTCACTTTGAAAATAACTTCAGAGGTTACTAGAATATGAATTATTATACATATAATTATGTAATTATAAAGAGAGAGAAACAGACTGGGTATTCATCACCTGCTTAAGATTCTGTTTATATACCTCATTGGTAGGAATATGATGGCAGGTCAGTCCTATTAGCACATCATCATTTTGTCTTAATCTAATTAATAAAGCCAATAGTCTTCCCTGTTTCTGTAGTTTGGTACAATTTAACACTGTATCCTGTTTAGGAGGCAAGATCTTCCCTGGTAGCTGGATGAATTTTGTGAAGTAAGCAGGCATTCATTTCCTTGTATTAATTCAATATCCTGCATGGCTGGAGGGACTCATGGGCCTATATGTGAGGGGTAACTGGCTGTCGTGGTTTGAGCCCAGCCGGTAACTCAGAACCACACAGCCGCTCGCTCACTCCCCACCTTCCTCCCCCCGCTCCCGGAGGGATGGGGAGGAGAATCGGAAGAATGTAACTCCCATGGGTTGAGACAAGAGCAGTCCCGCAACTAAGGTATAATACAAAACCACTACTGCTACCACCAATGATAATAATGATTAGTGAAATAAGAAGGGGAGAGGATACAATTGCTCACCACCCGCCGACCGATACCCAGCCCGACCCGAGCAGTGATCTGACCTTCCGGGTAACTCCCCCTGGTTTATATACTGGGCATGACGTGCTGTGGTATGGAATACCCCTTTGGCTAGTTTGGGTCAGGTGTCCTGTCTCTGCTTCCTCCCGGCTTCCCCTCCTCCCTGGCAAAGCATGAGACTGAGAAAGTCCTTGGTTGGAATAAACATTGCTTAGCAACAACTGAAAACATCGGTGTTATCAGCACTGTTCCCAGGCTGAAAGTTAAAAAACACAGCACTGCACCAGCTACTAAGAAGGAGAAAAATGACTGCTATAGCTGAACCCAGGACAGTATCCACCCCTTATTCCGTACCATTCATGTTATGCTCAGATCCCACATCTCTCAACACACCATCACCCCTGTCCCATATATACACATATATATACACCCACACCCACACACAGAGAAAGATATCATTCCCTAGTCCATGGACCAATCCCTGTAAAATTGCTGAACTCATCCAGTCCATGATGTAAGGCTCCATCTCTTGTAATAGTCTTTCAGGGCAGGAGGGACGGTATGTAGTGTTGGGTTGTTGCCTGCTGATGATACCGCCAAACTCGTCTGGTCACTGCTGAGCTCGTCTGGTTCCTCAAAATTCATTCTTTGTTGAGGTGATGATTGGAGGGAAGTCAGGGTCAATTGCTGGCGACCTGAAGATATCTAGCTGGTGGGCTATAAAAGTGTTATAGAGCAGGCAACAGCATACAATTGAGTTCATTGGCTGTTTTGCCCCAAAATCAAATCCCCTTGAGGTACACATCGGACTTCCCCATCTTCCCGCATTACCCACCAAGTATATCCAGGTCCCTGAGCAAAAGCAACCCCACGAGTGGGTTTGCCTTTACCTGAAGCAGGAATAACCCAGACTGTCTTCCCCAACAAATTCTTTAATGTGCACCACAGGAACTTTATCCCCCTCTACAGTACGTAAAAGTTCTGATGGGCTGGGCCAGCCCTGTTGGCAGATCCCTACTGTTGACCACCAGGTGGCTTTTGGTAAATGTGTATCCCAGTGTTTGAAAAGTCCCACCACCCATTGCTCTCAGTGTAGTTTTTAACAGCCCATTGTACCGTTCGATTTTCCCAGAGGCTGGTGCATGGTAGGGGATGTGATATACCCACTCAATGCCATGCTCTTTGGCCCAAGTGTCTATGAGGTTGTTCCGGAAAAGAGTCCCATTGTCTGACTCAATTCTCTCTGGGGTGCCGTGTCGCCACAAGACTTGTTTCTCAAGGCCCAGGATAGTGTTCCGGGCAGTGGCGTGGGACACAGTGTATGTTTCCAGCCAGCCGGTGGTTGCTTCCACCATGGTAAGCACATAGCGCTTGCCTTGGCGGGTTGGTGGGAGTGTGATATAGTCAATCTGCCAGGCCTCCCCATACTTGTACTTCAGCCATCGTCCTCCATACCAGAGAGGCTCTAACCGCTTGGCTTGCTTAATTGCAGCACATGTTTCACATTCGTGAATAACCTGGGCAATAGTGTCCATCGTTAAGTCCACCCCTCGATCACGAGCCCATCTATATGTTGCATCTCTGCCTTGATGGCCTGAGGTGTCATGGGCCCACCGGGGCTAAAAATAATTCACCCTTATGTTGCCATCCAAGTCCATCTGAGCCACTTTAATCTTAGCAGCTTTATCCACTTGCTGGTTATTCTGGTGTTCCTCAGTGGGCCCGACTCCTTGGGTACATGAGCATCTACGTGGCGTACCTTCACCACCAGGTTCTGCACCGAGCAGCGATATCTTGCCACAACCGCAGCAGCCCAGGTGGGTTTACTCTGCGTTGCCAGTTGCTCTGCTTCCATTGCTGCAACCACTCCCACAGGGCATTTGCCACCATCCATGAGTCAGTATAGAGATAAAGTACTGGCCATTTTTCTCATTCAGCAATGTCCAAGGCCAGCTGGATGGCTTTCACCTCTGCAAATTGACTCGATTCACCCTCGCCCTCAGCAGTTTCTGCAACTTGTTGCAGGGGACTCCACACAGCTGCCTTCCATCTCCGATGCTTTCCCACAATACAGCAGGACCCATCAGTAAACAAGGCATATTGCTTTTCACTCTCTGACACTTCATTATATGGTGGGGCCTCTTCAGCACGCGTCACCTCCTCTTCTGGTGACATCCCAAAATCTTTGCCCTCTGGCCAGTCCATTATGACTTCTAGAATTCCTGGACGACTGGGATTTCCTATTCGAGCTCGTTGTGTAGTTAGTGCGGCCCACTTACTCCATGTAGCATCAGTTGCATGATGTGTAGAGGAGACCCTGCCTTTGAACATCCAGCCCAGCACAGGTAACCGGGGTGCCAGGAGGAGCTGCGCTTCAGTTCCAATCACTTCTGAGGCAGCTCGAACCCCTTCATAGGCTGCCAGTATCTCTTTTTCAGGGGGAGTGTAGCTGGCCTCGGATCCTTTATATCCCCGACTCCAAAAGCCAAGGGGTCGACCTCGAGTCTCCCCTGGAGCTTTCTGCCAGAGGCTCCAGGGAGGACCATTCTCCCCAGCTGCGGTTATAGAGCACATTTTTCAGATCTGGCCTGGCCCGGACTGGTCCAAGGGCTACTGCATGAACTATTTTCTCGTTTAATTTGTTCAAAGGCCTTGTTGTTGCTCAGGGCCCCATTTGAAATCATTCTTCTTCCGGGTCACGTGGTAGAGAGGGCTTACAATCAGACTGTAATTTGGGATGTGCATTCTCCAGAACCCCACAACACCTAAGAAAGCTTGTGTTTCTTTCTTGTTAGTTGGTAGAGACATTGCTGTTATCTTGTTGATCACATCTGTGGGAATCTGGCGGCGTCCATCTTGCCATTTTATTCCCAAAAATTGAATCGCCTGTGCAGGTCCCTTGACCTTATTCCGTTTTATGGCAAAACCGGCCTTCAGCAGGATTTGGATTATCTTCCTCCCTTTCTCAAAAACTTCTTCCACTGTATCACCCCACACAATGATATCATCAATGTACTGCAGGTGTTCTGGAGCTTGCCCCTGTTCCAGTGCAGTCTGGATCAATCTATGGCAGATGGTAGGGCTGTGTTTCCACCCCTGGGGCAGTCGGTTCCAAGTGTACTGGACGCCCCTCCAAGTGAAAGCAACTGTGGCCTGCATTCTGCTGCCAAAGGGATTGAGAAAAATGCATTGGCAATGTCAATTGTGGCATACCACTTGGCTGCCTTTGACTCCAGTTCATACTGAAGTTCTAACATGTCCAGTACGGCAGCACTCAATGGTGATGTGACTTCGTTCAGGCCACGATAGTCTACTGTTAATCTCCACTCTCCATTAGACTTTTGCACTGGCCATATGGGGCTATTAAAGGGTGAGCGGGTCCTGCTGATCACTCCTTGGCTCTCCAGTCTATGAATCAGCTTATGGATGGGAATCAAGGAGTCTCGGTTGGTGCGATATTGCCGCCGGTGCACTGTTGTGGTCGCAATTGGCACTTGTTCTTCGACCTTCAGCAACCCCACAACAGAAGGATCCTCTGAGAGACCGGGTAAGGTGGACAGCTGCTTAATTTCCTCTGTCTCCAAGGCAGCGATACCAAAAGCCCATCTATACCCTTTTGGGTCTTTGAAGTACCCTCTTCTGTGATAGTCTATGCCAAGGATGCATGGAGCCCCTGGACCAGTTACAATGGGGTGCTTTTGCACACTTCCTCCCAGTCAGGCTGATTTCAGCTTCCAGCATAGTTAACGCTTGGGATCCTCCTGTCACTCCAGAAATAGAAATGGGTTTCACCCCTTGATACCTTGATGGCATCAGAGTACACTGTGCACCGGTATCTACTAGAGCCTTATACTTCTGTGGGACTGATGTGCCAGGCCATCTGATCCACAACAGTCCAGTAAACCCGATTATCCCTCTCCTCCACCTGGCTGGAGGCAGGGCCCTCTAATAGTGATCACAAAATTCTCCACTTCTGTCTTGTAGAAAGGGATTAGTATTCCTTATCACAGGAGCTGGAGTAAAATCAGCTCTTTCACTCCATCTGGGAAACTGCTCACCAGAGACTGGAGCAGCCAGCTTTCCTGGGAGGATCATCCTTGACCATTGTTCTCCTCTTCAGTTCACGCACCCGTTGCTCCAGAGCTGAAGTAGGTTTTCCATCCCACTTTCTCATGTCTTCTCCGTGATCCCGCAGGTAAAACCATAGGGTGGCCCATGGCGTGTACCTCCTATATTTTCTTTCTCGAGCAGTAGGGCGCCTTCTGTTAATAGCTGAGACATGGGTTGGTACGCGTGGGGAGCTGGATAGATCGGATAAATCGTCTCTCAATTGTTTGAACTCCTGGGACAGTTTTTTCCACAGCTGAAATGATGGAAGGGGTGAGATTGTCTTCGAACTCTCGGAGTTGACGAATCAGGCAATCCACTGTTGGTGATATTCCGTCATTCCAGGTCATTGATGCCAATGTGTGGGCATATGATGATGGCACACTCCGTGTAAGTTTCCGCCACATGGGTCGTGTACATTCGACTTCATCTGGGTCTACGGATGTGTTCCTGGCATCCGGCCTACGATAGATCATCTCTATAATGGCTGATTCCCTCAGGGACTGGATGCCTTTCTCTATCGTGGTCCAGTTGGCTGAGCGATTCATAATATCGTCTTTGTAGGGAAACCTTTCCTTCACAGCTGCCAGGAGCCGCCTCCAAAGACTGAGGGCTCGCTTCTCTCTTGCAATTGCTTTGTCAATTCCTCCTTCCTTAGCAAGTGATCCCAGCTGCTTGGCTTCCCTACCTTCTAGTTCGTGACCGTCGGCCCCATTGTCCCAGCATCGGAGCAACCAGGTGACAATGTGCTCCCCTGGAAGACGGGTGAAATCTTTTCGCATATTCCGCAGTTCGGTTGAGGTCCGGGGTCAAGAAGTGACCTCTTCTTCTTCTTCCTCTTCCTCTGACCCACGTAGTATTAACTCTTGTTCAGATGCTGTTCCGTGTAGTAATGGCGTTGGGTCTTCATCTTTCTTCGCTTCAGGGGTTGCTCTTTGTGCCTCTCGTCTGCTTTTGCTTACAGGACAACAGACATTGTCACAAACTGGCCATTTGGTTTAGCTGCAGTGTTTGTCACTGTGGTTGGAGTGGCTGCAGTGTCTGCCACTAGGATTGGAGTGGTTGCAATGTCTATTGCTGGGGTTGGTGCAGCTGTTGTGCTTGGGAGTTGAGTAACACCAACAGCTGCATTGTCTGTTGCTGACGGGGTTTGAGTAGCTACTGTGCTTGTCACTGGGGTTGGTGTAGCTGCGGTGCTTGAAGTAGCCATATTGTCTGTTGCTGTTGGGGTTTGAGTAGCTGTTGTGCTTGTCACTGGGGTTGGTGTAGCTGCTGTATTTGAAGTTGGAGTAGTTGCGTTGTCTGTTGTGGTCAGGGTTTGAGTAGCTGTTGTGCTTGTCACTGGGGTTGATGTAGCTGCTGTACTTGGAGTAGTTGAGTTGTCTGTTGTGGTCAGGGTTTGAGTAGCTGCTGTGCTTGTAGTTGGCATAGCTGTGTTGTCTGTTGCTTTGCCATCAGATCCAGAGACATTTTTTTCCCTTTGAAGGTGCTGGATAGTGTTGAGCAGGGCTCTGTAGGCGTAGGCCAAGCCCCAGCACGTTGCCATGATTTGTCCCTCTCTGGTATAACCAGGACGACAGCACACCTCGTTTAAGTGTTTTACTAGTTTTTCCGGATGTTGCACTTGTTCAGTGGTGAAGTTCCAAAGCACTGGAGGGGCCCACTGGCCTAGGTACTTGCCCATACTATCCCACACACCCTGCCACTCATAACTGTCCAGCCTCAGGGAAAATCTCTTGGTGGTCCTCCTATATCGTCGTCTAATCCGAGACCAGATTCGAACCTGATACTGCTGAACTTTTGAGATTAAACGAAATAGGATGTTCCTACGACAGGATGGCCGTGGGTAAAACACACTCCGTATGTTTGCCAACATGCTGATCCTCAGCACAATCAGCAGACAGGTTTCAAGGTATTCAAAGGGCCATCTAAAACCTTCAGAACTCTCAACTGCTGTTGCAAATAGGCTGGTGGGGGAACAGGAGGTGAAAGAGAATGCTTCCTTCATAAGTTTACCCCCCGAGGAGAAAAAAAAAGATATGCAATTGCTAAAATATTTCATTATATACCTCCCAATGTATAGAGGTGATGGCCACACTGGAAGCACAAACTAGACCAGTTTCATGATCAATGAGTCTATTGTATTACAAGTCATTACCATGAAGTACAGTGAAACAAGAACCTTAGCCCAGGCCCCCTAGCCGATAAACACTAAAACAGCAAATAGCGGCTGTAAGTAAGGTACAACATGCTGAAACTCTGAGATCAAGCGCAACAAGTCTGAGAGCCAAATAATCACCATTGTGACGAGTAGTAACAATGAATGCTTATCACAAATATGATTAAACACACTCTGGTCAGATCTGTCGTTATCTCAACCTTTCGAGCCCCACGTTGGGCGCCAAAAAGAACTGTCGTGGTTTGAGCCCAGCCGGTAACTCAGAACCACACAGCCGCTCGCTCACTCCCCACCTTCCTCCCCCCGCTCCCGGAGGGATGGGGAGGAGAATGGGAAGAATGTAACTCCCATGGGTTGAGATAAGAGTAGTCCCGCAACTAAGGTATAATACAAAACCACTACTGCTACCACCAATGATAATAATGATTAGTGAAATAAGAAGGGGAGAGGATGCAATTGCTCACCACCCGCCGACCGATACCGAGCCCGATCCGAGCAGTGATCTGACCTTCCAGGTAACTCCCCCCGGTTTATATACTGGGCATGACGTGCTGTGGTATGGAATACCCCTTTGGCTAGTTTGGGTCAGGTGTCCTGTCTCTGTTTCCTCCCGGCTTCCCCTCCTCCCTGGCAACGCATGAGACTGAGAAAGTCCTTGGTGGGAATAAACATTACTTAGCAACAACTAAAAACATCAGTGTTATCAGCGTTGTTCCCAGGCTGAAAGTTAAAAAACACAGCACTGCACCAGCTACTAAGCAGGAGAAAAATGACTGCTATAGCTGATCCCAGGACACTGGCCAAATTTTTCTATTGGAAACATGAATGCTTTCCTAATCAATATTAATTGGCATTTTGAATAAGGAGTATGATGGTAAAGCCCATTTCCATTTATATTTACTTTTAAATCATTCTGTGTAACATGTTCCAAAAGTTTAGTAATCAATCAAAGAAGTTCGTATAGACATGCAAAAATCAAAGATTTGCATTTGGCAGTTTTCTTCAGTGCTATCCTACCAATATATACCACTTAACTACTGTTAAGTGAACTTAAACTAATGAGGCATTTATCACTCATGTAATTTCATCTAAGTGTTTTAAAAGTCATGGCAAGAGACTTTAAGTCTATGATTGAACTATGAGTTTTAACACATTTTTAATGTGCATAAAGGACAGTCAAAATTTACAATGACCTTAAAATTTAATTAACCATAGTTGAGAAAACTGCGTTTGGCTGCGAAGACAGCATTTCAAATGCTCTGCCAAACAAAGTTAAGAAGTATGTGAAATGAGGTTGATCCCATCATGCAAGCTTTTTTTCTTGAAATTCTCAGTATTTTCTGTATCTACCTTGACTATGCACAGTCAAGCTTCATTTTAACAATGTTGTTAGTTTACTCAGAATCCAAAAATTTTACTTTAAGTAAGTGCTATTATTTGCAGCACAAATACACACTAACTTATCTTTAGACAATTAGAGATTGGATTTAGGAATTGGATCAGATCTTTCTCTCTGAATTTTACAGTGTGTTCTGTAATTTCAACAATATCAATAAATATCTCTGTAGGAGTTTATAGTATCAGCCAAATTATTGCATTATATCAATGGCATATACCAATTTTAAAATTGTCATGTATTTTAAAATATGTAATTAAAATTAATTTTAATTTACAGTTGTAGATAAGCTGCTAAACATTTTGATGGAATACATGTATTTGGTTTACTAGTATTTTCAAAAGGAAGAATCGATTGCTGCTGTAACCGCCTCTTGAAATAACGTTTCGCCTATATAGTAATAATAACATTAACAAATAAGAGGGCATAATCAGCTTTTTGTTTGGTGGTTTTTTTTTAGTTTTTGTTTTCTTTTTTTTTCTTCCTGTACCTGTAGCACATGGCAGAGCTGCTGAAGATTAAAAAATAAATGTTGTCATATTCATATAAGCATAGAAATGAAAACTGAAACACTAAATTATAGTAAAAAAAAAATCTGTGTAGCATATAAATAAACAAGAAAGGACTAATGATTTTAAATGTAATTATTGTATGTAACTGATGTATTCTCTCAACTCAGACTGACATGATTTTCAAAGAAAATGTTAGTGTCTGTCAGTTTCATCTGTGTGAGAGGCTAGTGAGTGGACACTAACCTCCTCTGCTTTATCCAAGGCAAACAGACCACCATGTTGTTTTAACTTTTTAAGAAACATGTATGTGTTACCTTCATAATACTGCAGTGAAGCCAGAGTGGCTTTGCCTGCAAGCAGCTCTGGATGTGATAACATTTTTGATCTGTATTATATAATTGAATATATTTGCACGGTAGTGAAATTATTATACTGAAAGATAACTGCTTTAATTAAATCTCAAACTCCTCTTTTCTTCTTGGTTCATTAAGTACCTTCTGAACTTCAATAATTAGAATCTAAGAATAAAAGTTTGGTTGGTTTTGGTTGTTTGGTTTTGTTTTTTCTTTCCCTTTAGTTCTTCTTTTTTCCCCTTTGATTTTTCACCCAGGCCTTTGTTTGGCAGGTTACCTGACATGACATTATATGATGCTGAAGAATCATGTCAGAGAGGTCTTTCTTGTTACATGTATGTATTACTGTATATAACATAACAGGCAAGGGTAAAAACCTCTAGTGGTGTATAATGTAGATCTCCACTGTAAAATAGGCCCTTTTTTCACCTCAGCTGTTTTTAACTGAAAGCAGGTGCTACAGAACAGAAGATGGAATATAAGAAGCAGCTATTTCAGTACAGTCAGGTTGTTGAGCAGGTTCTTGCACCAAGGACTGTGGGAATTGTTGGGGCACTGTGACACAAAGTGTTCATTTCATCTTAATGACTTTACTATTTTCAGAAAGTTTTATAGTTAGGGATATATTTCATGTGTTCAGTAAATTCTCTACTTTCATATGTGTAAACAGTGAAGAATGTCATGCAGTATAAATGGTTTAGTACTACAATCTCAAAAAATTGCAATAAACAGTCCCAGAATAACGGAAAAAAAGAAAAGCAGTTATTGAGTATTCTAACCATGCTGTAGTTTGATACTGCATTGACAGAATAAACTGTATTGCCACCAGTAAATGGAATATGTAGAGCAGAAAAGTAAAAAAAAAAAAAAAAGATGTACATTTTTACTTTTGAGAGATGTTTCTAAATCTTTAGGATCAAAAAAGTGGGTGGAGATATTTGCATTCAAAACTTGGAAGTTTTGGATGGTCTGATTAATCTGATGAGTGTTATGATAGATTTAGTTCTTTTTGAAAGACCAAACAGTAATAAAATAGCTCCTTCTTACCGAGCATAGTCAGTGGTTAGGGCCGATGTTCTACACTTTCAGCATCTCAACCATGGGGAACTTATGTTAACAAGCAATTTATCTTACACCTGTGGTCAGTAAGTCCAAAGACAATTGAAATTAGCAGAAGACTCTCTTCAACACTGTAATGAAGTGTAATGACAAACGTTTTCCAGATGTTAGACTTATATTATCCTTCTCAAGTTCAATAACATGTGTTATGTAAAATTTAGTATTAAAAAGGGAATCCAGTAATAGCTTGTTGCTCTTTAGGTAATATATTAGAATGCAACATTTAAAAACTAACATTTTAAGAAAAAAAAAAAGACTCTGAATTTAAGGAAAAATAAAGAACAACATATTTTGTTTTATGAATAATGAAAAGGGTGTAGTTTTGTAAGATATTTCAGTCTAGAGGTCTGAAGAAGCTTAGTTGCAAAATAGAAAGCAGGCAGAGAGAACCACTTGTGGAATACAGGCCTGCCCAATAGATATGAAACAGAAATAATCTTTTATAGACGATAGATCTACTGGAAATAAACTGGCAAAAGCATGTATCTGGTGAACCCTGTGGTATATGTTTCAGAGCAACACTCAGTGTTTGAAGCTATAATTTAGTTAAAGTGACGTGAGAAACTGAACTTGACTTTGAGTGTGATTAGTGGTGCGATACTTTACACTATGATGATTAAAATAACAATGTGTTTTTAAATTTATGTTGTCACTTTCATTCCTTTGGAGCTGTCAAATTAAGTCTTTGATTAAAAAATGTGTGGAGACAATCTCTTCAAACAAAAAGAAATAAACAAAACATTCTTGCCCTTCTGTGTATTCTTTCAATTCTTTCTGTGAATATGAATCACATGGACGAGTTTATTCTCTCCTTAGACAGGGCTTTTGATAATACACCTCCACTAGGACTATGTATGTGTATAGCAGTTTTTTTAGAGAAGATGGAAGGTGAAAGTGTCTTGGCAGATTGTTTAATATTTACTCAGAGAATCTGCCCAGATCTTGTCCTCAAGTTTTGTAGAATATCCAGTGCATGCTCTTTACTTTATCTGATGTACATTTCAAGTTTGCAGGGGAGTACATATATATATATTTAATGTCAGTGACACTTGAATACTGGTTATATTTAATGAAATAATTATACATATGGTAAGAAGCAATGTTTTTCTCCAATTCCCTTATGTGTTCTATTTTCCAGATTTCCGTTATTCAGCCTTTATAATACAGTCTATAACTTGATAAAAGTGAATGAATAAGAAAATTATCTGAATTTAGAGAGGGGTTTGGGGGATGGATTTTGAAGACATTTTTGTGTGTAGGTGTTTCTTTCTGTGATCTTTGTAATTCACACACAACCTGGATTAGGGCAAAACAATCTACTTCAATAAACCCACATAAATGCAATTAGATTAATATGAATACCTCTCTATTACATTATTAGATTACATGTGCAAAGTAAACCATGGCAGCAGAGGAAGACAGAAGTAAGAAAAACAGCACAGGGAGAAAAGAATGGTCATTTCTGTTTTTTCTCCCAGAGAGAATGTCCCTTAATGTGTTTGAGAAAACTGGCTGGTAACTCTGATGGCTTTAGCTATATACATAGTTCAATTGCAGTCTGAACAAACGTTTTATGCTTTTCATTCTTACACTTTATGTAGAAACTAATTTTGAAAGTCAGACACAGATGATACTACAAAGTAAATCAAAATGTCTAATTAGAATTTCAGGAAAACTCTATAGAATACAAGCCAGGTCCTTGGCTCAGTTTGGTTTCCACTTTTTAAAAAGTCAGGCTAAAAGGTTCTCCAATCATTTCTAGAGGCACAGAAAAACCTCCATTTTAGCATGCAAAGCATTTTGTGTGTGTGTGTTTTTGATTCTTTTTGCTAGAGCCACAAACAAGACCAAAATAGTCACATATCTCCTCAGCAAAACAGTATTAGAGACACACACCCCTGTTCAAGGTCTTCTCAAATTAAACAAATAGCATACCTGATTTTCATGTGGAGAAAGGAATTATTAAAGATGAAACTCATTATGGTTCTATTAATGTGTCTTTAAATTTAGCATGTCATCTGTCTATCATCTATTACACACTCTATGGTTAAAGAAGATGCAAACAGAGGTAAGTGAATGTCACCATATGTGCTGGTGTCTAGAAAAAACCTTTCCTGGGGTTAATGTCTGGAACTACAAAAACATTTTCATGCTTTTTCAAACAGATTTCTTTAGGCCCTTAGCATTGAAATGCCATACCTCCCTGTTCTTATCAATCCTTTCTGGACTTTTTAGGAATTTAGGAAAGCAAGAAAGAAAGGAATGGCATGAGTCATTTCTTGTCTCAAAATAGAGTTGTAGAAGGAACAACTGACTCCCAGCTTTTATATGACTGTCACAGACTGATAGCTTATTGTACAAAGTAGACCGAATTTTATCTGCCCTACATTCTTTTCCATATGGGAAGTTTTAGCTATTTCAGGATAAAACAGACACAACCTTCTTCCATTTTGTAGGAACTGGGTTGTTTTGCCAGAAATAGACTAATGACAGATTGAGTTTAAGAGGTAGCAGAGGCGATGAGCAGAGACCAATCCTTACAGAGATGTTTTTGAGAAGGTATACACACTTGATTTCATTTTCATTTTCAATGTTGAAATAACTTCTCTCAAAGACGTTGAGGTCTTTCATCCTTTTGGAGAATAGTGTTCTCAATCCTTGTGTTTATAATTCCTTTTCCAGAACAGTGCTATTTTATTAGTTTCTACAAAACCAGATATTTTTCACAATAAGGACAGATTTCAATTATAAAAAGTGTGAATGTCCAAATTTAGATGTCTAAGAAAGAGTTATAGCCAACATAGTATGTTGTAGCCAACAGAAAACAGTGAGCAGAATGGAAGAACTCTTTGTCTCATCCTGAATAAGGTGCTTATGTTTGAACAGGTGAACAGCTGTCTAGACAAGATTAACTATATTAATTAACATTCTAACATTTACAATGGGAGCTGGTATCTGGACACTTGTATTTACATGCCTACAGCCTGAAGCTTTGAAAACAGTTGTGGAGGAAAGGTGATGGGATGGAGAAAATGGATTAACAAGTCTATTTCAGATGTTCTTGAAAGATATGTTTTTGAGGCCTGACAGACAGCAAAGGGGACTTACCTTTTGTCTTCCTTATCTGAGAAGTGATCTGGTTATGATTTTTTTGTAAGAGGGCATAAAAATGAAAGAGCTTGCTGCTCACTGCCAATTTTTCTTGATTTATAGAAATATTGATTTTTAACACGAAGGCAGAGGCTGATGTCATATATTCCTGTCCTCCAATCTTTTCCTTCAGCTCTGAATACAAAGTTAAGTAACACATACCAATTTTCCTCAATGATTTTTTCTTTAGACTTGTTGATTTTTTGTTTACATTTCTTTCCGAAATCATAAAACCTGAAATCCCATTCACGATGTAGTTTAAAAGTAGAGTTAAAAGTTTTAATTATCTTCTGAATTTCTTTGGCTTGGCTAGGTTAGAACTTACTTTCTTTGACAATCAAGCTTCCAAGAAACTAATTAATTTGTTTGGATTTGGATGTAAATGATTATATTCTGCAACTAAGTACTTTACAATCAAAGATAAATCTTGACCTTAAAGAAATAGGTGAGTTCCATGATCTTCTTTCAGAGAAAATAAAGGAGAAACTATTGCCTAAATTTTCTCTTACTCTCCTGGAAAAAGTAGTACAGCCCTCTGATTTTTTTTTTTTAATTTATTTATTTTTTCCTCACTGTTAATCTCTTTCACACCTCCTGCATTAAATTCTTAAAGTTTGTATCCTCTCTGGCAGCTTGGCTTTCCCACACTACAGAGATTAATTCATTACAGGGGAGAAAAAATTACTCTTTTACACATGTTGTGGCTAGCACAAGGGTACTTTGCCTATATCTGATGACCCATCCTATCTGCAGCTGCGCTCAGTCTTCAGAGAGCACATTCAAGACAGAAATGGGGATATTGCAGAAGCAGGACTGTAGAGAATGGTGTTTGGTGCCTAAAACTTAGGCACCAAAGGACTTCATTGAAGTCAGATAATTTTCTGATGGCCTAAAGCAGACACTACTGAATAAAACATGAGTCTTTCCATTCGTTTCAAAGAGTTTCAATACAGCTTTATACAGACTGGGAGGCGGTGAATGTGTTTTATCTTCAATTTAGGAATTTCATGCTTCGAAACTCCAAAAGTTGTAGTAGCAAAGTAAATAATTGCAGCTTTTTCTTCAGACTTTCATGTATTAGTTTTCGAAGCTCACTTTCATAAAATGACACAGTACAATAAAGCTATTTCTACACATTAGCAATTCGATGAACATTCAGTAAAGAAAGATCAAGATTGATATTTAAACAGTGACATTATGTTCTTCATCTTGGTATTATAATTACAAAAAAACAGTCCAATATCAATATTCATAATGCATTAAGTTATGTTCACTTATTAAAGAGTGGTTGATTGAGTGAAATACAACTTTAGAATCTCATTTGGCTCTGTCTTCTACAAGTCTGAACAGACCACTTGAGTGGAAGTGAAGTTTATTCCGGTTTATAAAATATAGTATCCTGTTGTGACTTTTCACTTACGAGGTCAGTATTGTGAATTTCACTGAAATGCAACCCCCCTCCAGCCTCCCTACTCCATACTGGGAGACTTGTGGAAGACATTGTATTCAAGATGTTGGACAGGCCATGTCTGATCTACTGGTGCTTCTACTTAGGTCTTGAGAAACCTGTATGCAATTAATACGAACTGCAACTTGCAATATCTTTGGGAATTGTAACCTGTAGAAAGAAGTGAAACATATTAATCCTTACTGGCAATCTGTTGCACGGTTTGGAGCTAGTGACCCACATCAGAGCTAAGCTGAGCAGGCAGAAGCCCATGGTGCGCTGTGCTGCATGCCCAGAGTGGTCTTTAGTCCTGTGTTGTGCTGCTGACATTCCTCAGCTGCAGGATGAGCTCAGCCAGCACGTTGTAACAAGTCTATGGGCAGCTCCTGTATGGTACCAGCAATTATGCCACCTGCATGGCCTTGCTTTTGTCTAACAGTCCAGTAACAAATTTTCATGAGAACATCGTTTAGGACACAGAGTTTCCTTGTAAGTAAATTAGAAAGTAGCACAAAGGATCAAAAGGGAGAGGTTCTGTCCACAGTCGGGGTCTGCTCTGCTGTGCACAGTGCTCTGGGGGAAAATTCAACCAGGATCTGTCTGATTATGCATGAACATGGGTAGCCAGCATCTGACAGGATGTAAGATTTATTCACTACCTATGCTCTCTTTCTTGTTCTGACTTCTTAAAGCAGTTATCTTATTTAGCTATTTGGTTTTGGGCTTTTCTTATTGAAATCCAGAAAAAGCCCTGCTTTTGCTCACCTCACACCTGCCCAGCGCAGAACACCCTTCCCAATATTTCTAGCTCAATTCCAGAAGAAAAGTCTTGGAACATAATGCTAAATTAAAACAGCTTTTAGAAATATCAAACTAGATTAAGACAGAAAATAAGTTTATTTCATGATTGTACCCTCCATTCTGACTTCGAAGTGTTTCAAGGCAATTTTTCATCCTTTCCGCAAAGCAAATTAATGTAATAACAGGGAGCCTTAACTTACTATAGCATTTAAGGTCTGTAAATAAGTGACATTTTCTTTTATCTTATTTCCCTGAAGTGCCTCTATGAAATTCTGACTGTACAATTTTAGTTATTACCAATTTGCCTTGCCAAGGTACCAGTGTTAGTGTACTGTCTGGTGACACAAATCTGGTTACAAAAGTAGCACAACTGAAATTACTTTATCTGGAGGCATCTCCTGTTTACAACAAGTCTATAGTCATCATTACTTTTGTCATTCAGCTATGACACAAAAGGGTTGCTGCATAATAAGATCACTAAGTAAAACTAAGGTACCGCTCTCTTATATGCCAATTGCTAATACTTAATTGTTTGGAACATATTGCACATTATGTGTGTAGCACCAACAAAACATGTTAGAGGCAGAATGAGTAACAATCTTATAATTAAGTCTGAATTTTCATACATATGGAGTTATATCCTAGAAGTAAATGATAAAATGACTAGGGCTCAACACTGCTTGATACATGGTAGCTTATAATTATACGTATGTGGTGCTCAACAAGAGTTCTGAAGCTTTTCATACCATATAAGCACACCTAGAAATTGTTTGTCTGCTTCATGATGGAAACGAACAGAAATCGCTGTCTTGTTACTGATGTGACTTACAAACTGGACGTGTGGAACATAACATTTCCACTGGATAATACCTGTAATTAGGAAACCCAAGAGTGCTTTCAGGCTCTTACAATCCCATGCATACCGCAACTGAGTTTTAGTATAACATTGAGAGACAGCTATTGCCAGATGACAGCTATTCGCTACACTTCCAGTTATCACAGAAGGAGAAGCTAAGCATGTAGACAGCGATAAGAAAGTCCAACTCCAACTTCACATTCTAGAAAATAAGTCTGCATGCAATCCCTTCCACAAGAGGATTAGCTCTTCTTTGGACCTTGTTCCACTCTTGTCAGCATGGCTTGACATGTTGGCATGCTATTAAAAGCAGTGCAAAAGAGACAGCAGTTTTTACAATTTTTTTTTCTAGCCAGGGCCTACAATATATTCTGTGTCAAATAGTAATCTGTATGTCTGAGGTATATGGTGAAACTACCCACTATCTCAGCCATCTATAGCTTAAGACTTTCTCTTCTAGAGTCTGCATCTTTATATGTGATAGCCCTCAGTGGCTGCTCTTCCATGAATTGTCCTAACAGCTTTTAAAGCCAATTTAAATCACGACTTTCCATAACATCCTGTAGCAATGTGTGCCATAATGAAATTCTACATTGTGTCATGGAGTACTGCAATATGAGAGTAAGGTACTGTTTTGAGACTGCAACACTACAGCAGAATTACCACAAAGGCAGATGTGAGATGGAGTGGGCTGATCCCTGCTATTAAAGCAGAATCTTAGTGCTGAGACCAGAGCAAAGAACAAGCTGCACAGCTGCAGCCTCCCTTCTGTAAGACTAAGAGCATGTGTCACATACACACTCAGAAATCAGTAGAGGAAGTCCTGGAAGGTCAGAACTGGTGCAGGCATGTATTCTTCTGAGCACAAGAGCTGAAAGTCACCAGAGAAAATACAGTAAACTCATGTCCAATAGGTTTGTATATTTGTATTTAAGATTATCCAAAGATAAAGTCAAACAAACAAAACCACCACATCTGGTTATTTCTGGTTATTTCTCAAACCCCACATCTATGATCAGCCATAATTAATTACAGGTAAAAAGGAAAATAAAATTGATCTATCATCTTGCAATATGTAGATCTCCATAGCATGAGGTGTGCTAATTGCCTTTGTGCTTTAGTTTTCATAGTGGGGTGTCCTAGATGTTTGTTTATCCGTTCTAGATTTATGTTACTATGGAAATCTAAGTAGGTGTTTCTTTAGCTTCTTTTTTCGTCCTTTGTTAGTCATCCATAACTACTGGTATCAAGCAATAGCTCCTGCCTAACTTTGCTGAAAAGTCTCACAGGAATGTGCTTTATGAAGAACATTAATTAAAAACAAAATAGCTAGTACCTAGATGAACAGAATCCAAATAACAGAATTGGAAAAAGATCAACCAAACAATAGTTCAGTGAAGATGCCTCTACTGGAAGATAAACATACAGCTATTTCCAAAATTTTAAAACATTTTTGTAATTGAGAAATCATATCCAAGGGTGAGATCAGGATTTAGTGTTTAAAGCAGGAAAAAAAAAAAAAAAAGAGGTTTTATATGTGATGTTACTATTTAATAACAAATCATTGGATGTGTCTATTCAGAGTTTTGCATCAGAAACATGCCTGTTTCAAAGGCCAAGATAATGAATCCCCTTCCCCACAGGTTTTTATATTTCAAGTTGCATTTGCATAACATTTTATAAACAGACCTGTGCTTGGCTCTAAGTCAAATATTTGCTCATCCGAAAGACATATATCCATATTAACTGTGCTGTGCCTCTGTTTATAATACATTTGTGTGTCTTTTAGACTTTTAATTTGAAAAAAATGATATGTTAATACATTCACTAGATTTTGGATTAAGGCAGTTCAAAATTTAGCAAAATTTAAAAATGGTCATAATCTATAAAAGATAATGTAGATATGCACATGTGGAAGTGTGTTT